>NW_027474142.1:0-77993 GCF_050947335.1 Megachile rotundata | reverse complement strand
GTTCTATCGATCATTTAAGCATAATATGGCTAATAATATGAGTTAGGTTGATAATAATAAGACTAATATGTATAGTGATTGTCGTTCTATCGATCAAATTTGCATAATATGGTTAATAATATGAGTTAGATTGATAACAGTGAGTGTAATAAATATAGTAGTTGTCGTTCTGTCGATCATATAAGCATAATACGTCCTAATAATATGAGTTAGGCTGATAATAATAAGAGTAATAGGAATAGTAAATGTCGTGCTATCGATCATATCTGCATAATATGGTTATAATATGAGTTAGATTGATAATAGTGAGTGTAATAAGTATAGTAATTGTCGTTCTATCGATCATATAAGCATAATATGGCTAATAATATGAGTTAGATTGATAATAATAAGAGTAATAAGTATAGTAATTAGCGTTCTATCGATCATTTAATCATAATATGGCTAATAATATGAGTTAGATTGATAACAATAAAAGTAATAAGTATAGTAATTGTCCGTTCTATCGATCATATCTGCATAATATGGTTAATAATATGAGTTAGATTGATAATAATAAGAGTAATAAGTATAGTAGTTTGTAGTTCTATTGCTCATATAAGCATAATATGGCTAATAATATGAGTTAGATTGATAATAATAAGAGTAATAAGTATAGTAGTTGTAGTTCTATTGCTCATATAAGCATAATATGGCTAATAATATGAGTTTAGATTGATAATAATAAGAGTAATAAGTGTAGTAATTGTCGTTTTATCGATCATTTAAGCATAATATGGCTAATAATATGAGTTAGATTGATAATACTAAGAGTAGTGAGTATAGTAATTCTCGTTCTATCGAACATATAAGCATAATATGGCTAATAATATGAGTTAGATTGATAACAATAAGAGTAATATGTATAGTAATTGTCGTTCTATCGATCATATAAGCATAATATGGCTCATAATATGAGTTAGAGTGATAATACTAAGAGTAGTGAGTATAGTAATTCTCATTCTATCGATCATATAAGCATAATATGGCTAATAATATGAGTTAGATTGATAATAATAAGAGTAATGAGTTTAGTGATTGTCGTTCTATCGATCAAATTTGCATAATATGGTTTAATAATATGAGTTAGATTGATAATAATAAGAGTAATGAGTTTAGTGATTGTCGTTTCTATCGATCAAATTTGCATAATATGGTTAATAATATGAGTTAGATTGATAATACTAAGAGTAGTGAGTATAGTAATTCTCGTTCTATCGATCATATAAGCATAATATGGCTAACAATATGAGTTTAGATTGATAACAATAAGAGTAATAAGTATAGTAATTGTCGTTCTATCGATCATTTAAGCATAATATGGCTAATAATATGAGTTAGATTGATAATACTAAGAGCAGTGAGTATAGTAATTCTCGTTCTATCGATCATATAAGCATAATATGGCTAACAATATGAGTTAGATTGATAACAATAAGAGTAATAAGTATAGTAATTGTCGTTCTATCGATCATATAAGCATAATATGGCTAATAATATGAGTTAGATTGATAATACTAAGAGTAGTGAGTATAGTAATTCTCGTTCTATCGATCATATAAGCATAATATGGCTAATAATATGAGTTAGATTGATAATAATAAGAGTAATGAGTTTAGTGATTGTCGTTTCTATCGATCAAATTTGCATAATATGGTTAATAATATGAGTTAGATTGACAATACTAAGAGGTAGTGAGTATAGTAATTCTCGTTCTATCGATCATATAAGCATAATATGGCTAACAATATGAGTTAGATTGATAACAATAAGAGTAATAAGTATAGTAATTGTCGTTCTATCGATCATATAAGCATAATATGGCTAATAATATGAGTTAGATTGATAATACTAAGAGTAGTGAGTATAGTAATTCTCGTTCTATCGATCATATAAGCATAATATGGCTAAAAATATGAGTTAGATTGATAACAATAAGAGTAATAAGTATAGTAATTGTCGTTCTATCGATCATATAAGCATAATATGGCCAATAATATGAGTTAGAGTGATAATACTAAGAGTAGTGAGTATAGTAATTCTCATTCTATCGATCATATAAGCATAATATGGCTAATAATATGAGTTAGGTTGATAATAATAAGACTAATATGTATAGTGATTGTCGTTCTATCGATCAAATTTGCATAATATGGGTTAATAATATGAGTTAGATTGATAACAGTGAGTGTAATAAATATAGTAGTTGTCGTTCTGTCGATCATATAAGCATAATACGTCTAATAATATGAGTTAGGCTGATAATAATAAGAGTAATAGGTATAGTAAATGTCGTGCTATCGATCATATCTGCATAATATGTTAATAATATGAGTTAGATTGATAATAGTGAGTGTAATAAGTATAGTAATTGGTCGTTCTATCGATCATATAAGCATAATATGGCTAATAATATGAGTTAGATTGATAATAATAAGAGTAATAAGTGTAGTAATTGTCGTTCTATCGCTCATTTAAGCATAATATGGCTAATAATATGAGTTAGATTGATAATAATAAGAGTAATATGTATAGTAATTGTCGTTCTATCGATCATATAAGCATAATATGGCTAATAATATGAGTTAGAGTGATAATACTAAGAGTAGTGAGTATAGTAATTGTAGTTCTATCGATCATACAAGCATAATATGGCTAATAATATGAGTTTAGCTTCATAATAATAAGAGTAATAATGATATTAAATGTCGTGCTATCGATCATATCGGCATAATATGGTTAATAATATGAGTTTACATTGATAATAATAAGAGTAATAAGTATAGTAATTCTCGTTCTATCGATCATATAAGCATAATATCGTTAATAATATGAGTTAGATTGATAACAGTGAGTGTAATAAGTATAGTAATTGTCGTCCTGTCAATCATATAAGCATAATATGGCTAATAATATGTGTTAAATTAATAATAATAAGAGTAATAGGTACAGTAATTGTCGTTCTATCGATCATTTAAGCATAATATGGCTAATAATATGAGTTAGATTGATAATACTAAGAGTAGTAAGTTATAGTAATTCTCGTTCTATCGATCATATCTGCATAATGTGGTTAATAATATGAGTTAGATTGATAATAGTAAGAGTAATGTGTATAGTAATTGTCGTTCTATCGATCATATAAGCATAATATGGCTAATAATATGAGTTATATTTATAATAATAAGAGTAATAAGTATAGTAATTGTCCGTTCTATCGATCATATAAGCATAATATGGTTAATAATATGAGATAGATTGATAATAATAAGAGTAATAAGTATAGTGATTGTCATTCTATCGATCATATAAGCATAATATGGCTAATAATATGAGTTAGATTCATAATAATAAGAGTGATAAGTATAGTAATTGTCGTTCTATCGATCATATAAGCATAATAATCGTTAATAATATGAGTTAGATTGATAACAGTGAGTGTAATAAGTATAGTAATTGTCGTCCTGTCAATCATATAAGCATAATATGGCTAATAATATGTGTTAAAATTAATAATAATAAGAGTAATAGGTACAGTAATTGTCGTTCTATCGATCATTTAAGCATAATATGGCTAATAATATGAGTTAGATTGATAATACTAAGAGTAGTAAGTATAGTAATTCTCGTTCTATCGATCATATCTGCATAATGTGGTTAATAATATGAGTTAGATTGATAATAGTAAGAGTAATGTGTATAGTAATTGTCGTTCTATCGATCATATAAGCATAATATGGCTAATAATATGAGTTATATTTTATAATAATAAGAGTAATAAGTATAGTAATTGTTCGTTCTATCGATCATATAAGCATAATATGGTTAATAATATGAGTTAGATTGATAATAATAAGAGTAATAAGTATAGTGATTGTCATTCTATCGATCATATAAGCATAATATGGCTAATAATATGAGTTAGATTCATAATAATAAGAGTGATAAGTATAGTAATTGTCGTTCTATCGATAATATAAGCATAATATGGCTAATAATATGAGTTAGATTGACAATACTAAGAGTAGTGGGTATAGTAATTTCTCGTTCTATCGATCATATAAGCATAATATGGCTAACAATATGAGTTAGATTGATAACAATAAGAGTAATAAGTATAGTAATTGTCCGTTCTATCGATCATATAAGCATAATATGGCTAATAATATGAGTTAGAGTGATAATACTAAGAGTAGTGAGTGTAGTAATTCTCATTCTATCGATCATATAAGCATAATATGGCTAATAATATGAGTTAGATTGATAATAATAAGAGTAATGAGTTTAGTGATTGTCGTTCTATCGATCAAATTTGCATAATATGGTTTAATAATATGAGTTAGATTGATAATACTAAGAGTAGTGAGTATAGTAATTCTCGTTCTATCGATCATATAAGCATAATATGGCTAACAATATGAGTTAGATTGATAACAATAAGAGTAATAAGTATAGTAATTGTCGTTCTATCGATCATTTAAGCATAATATGGCTAATAATATGAGTTAGAGTGATAATACTAAGAGTAGTGAGTATAGTAATTCTCATTCTATCGATCATATAAGCATAATATGGCTAATAATATGAGTTAGATTGATAATAATAAGAGCAATGAGTATAGTAATTGTAGTTCTATCGATCATTTAAGCATAATATGGCTAATAATATGAGTTAGATTGATAAAAATAACAGTAATAAGTATAGTAATTGTCGTTCTATCGATATTATAAGCATAATATTGTTAATAATATGAGTTAGATTGATAATAATACGAGTAATAAGTATAGTAATTGTGGTTCTATCGATCATTTAAGCATAATATGGCTAATAATATGAGTTAGGTTGATAATAATAAGACTAATATGTATAGTGATTGTCGTTCTATCGATCAAATTTGCATAATATGGTTAATAATATGAGTTAGATTGATAACAGTGAGTGTAATAAATATAGTAGTTGTCGTTCTGTCGATCATATAAGCATAATACGTCTAATAATATGAGTTAGGCTGATAATAATAAGAGTAATAGGGTATAGTAAATGTCGTGCTATCGATCATATCTGCATAATATGGTTAATAATATGAGTTAGATTGATAATAGTGAGTGTAATAAGTATAGTAATTCTCGTTCTATCGATCATATAAGCATAATATGGGTAATAATATGAGTTAGGTTGATAACAATGAGAGTAATGAGTATAGTAATTGTAGTTCTATCGATCATACAAGCATAATATGGCTAATAATATGAGTTAGGTTCATAATAAGAAGAGTAATAATTATATTAGATGTCGTGCTATCGATCATATCGGCATAATATGGTTAATAATATGAGTTACATTGATAATAATAAGAGTAATGAGTATAGTAATTCTCGTTCTATCGATCATATAAGCATAATATGGTTAATAATATTTGTTAGATTGATAACAGTGAGTGTAATAAGTATAGTAATTGTCGTCCTGTCAATCATATAAGCATAATATGGCTAATAATATGTGTTAAATTAATAATAATAAGAGTAATAGGTACAGTAATTGTCGTTTCTATCGATCATTTAAGCATAATATGGCTAATAATATGAGTTAGATTGATAATACTAAGAGTAGTAAGTATAGTAATTCTCGTTCTATCGATCATATCTGCATAATGTGGGTTAATAATATGAGTTAGATTGATAATAGTAAGAGTAATGTGTATAGTAATTGTCGTTCTATCGATCATATAAGCATAATATGGCTAATAATATGAGTTATATTTATAATAATAAGAGTAATAAGTATAGTAATTGTCCGTTCTATCGATCATATAAGCATAATATGGTTAATAATATGAGTTAGATTGATAATAATAAGAGTAATAAGTATAGTGATTGTCATTCTATCGATCATATACGCATAATATGGCTAATAATATGAGTTAGATTCATAATAATAAGAGTGATAAGTATAGTAATTGTCGTTCTATCGATAATATAAGCATAATATGGCTAATAATATGAGTTAGATTGATAATACTAAGAGTAGTGGGGTATAGTAATTCTCGTTCTATCGATCATATAAGCATAATATGGCTAATAATAATGAGTTTATATTTATAATAATAAGAGTAATAAGTATAGTAATTGTCGTTCTATCGATCATATAAGCATAATATGTCTAATAATATGAGTTAGATTGATAACAATAAGAGTAATGAGTATAGTAATTGTAGTTCTATCGATCATATCTGCATAATATGGTTAATAATATGAGTTAGATTGATAATAATAAGAGTAATAAGTAATAGTAGTTGTAGTTCTATTGCTCATATAAGCATAATATGGCTAATAATATGAGTTAGATTGATAATAATAAGAGTAATAAGTGTAGTAATTGTCGTTCTATCGATCATTTAAGCATAATATGGCTAATAATATGAGTTAGATTGATAATACTAAGAGTAGTGAGTATAGTAATTCTCGTTCTATCGAACATATAAGCATAATATGGCTAATAATATGTGTTTAAATTAATAATAATAAGAGTAATAGGTACAGTAATTGTCGTTCTATCGATCATTTAAGCATAATATGGCTAATAATATGAGTTAGATTGATAACAATAAGAGTAATATGTATAGTAATTGTCGTTCTATCGATCATTTAAGCATAATATGGCTAATAATATGAGTTAGATTGATAATAGTAACAGTAATAAGTATAGTAATTGTCGATCTATCGATAATATAAGCATAATATGGCTAATAATATGAGTTAGATTGATAATACTAAGAGTAGTGAGTATAGTAATTCTCGTTCTATGGATCATATAAGCATAATATGGCTAATGATATGAGTTTAGATTGATAACAATAAGTGTAATAAGTATAGTAATTATCGTTCTATCGATCATATAAGCATAATATGGCTAATAATATGAGTTTAGAGTGATAATACTAAGAGTAGTGAGTATAGTAATTCTCATTCTATCGATCATATAAGCATAATATGGCTAATAATATGAGTTAGATTGATAATAATAAGAGTAATGAGTTTAGTGATTGTCGTTCTATCGATCAAATTTGCATAATATGGTTAATAATATGAGTTAGATTGATAATACTAAGAGTAGTGAGTATAGTAATTCTCGTTCTATCGATCATATAAGCATAATATGGCTAACAATATGAGTTAGATTGATAACAATAAGAGTAATAAGTATAGTAATTGTCGTTCTATCGATCATTTAAGCATAATATGGCTAATAATATGAGTTAGATTGATAATACTAAGAGTAGTGAGTATAGTAATTCTCGTTCTATCGATCATATAAAGCATAATATGGCTAATAATATGAGTTAGATTGACAATACTAAGAGTAGTGAGTATAGTAATTCTCGTTCTATCGATCATATAAGCATAATATGGCTAACAATATGAGTTAGATTGATAACAATGAGAGTAATAAGTATAGTAATTGTCGTTCTATCGATCATTTAAGCATAATATGGCTAATAATATGAGTTAGGTTCATAATAATAAGAGTAATAATGATATTAAATGTCGTGCTATCGATCATATCGGCATAATATGGTTAATAATATGAGTTACATTGATAATAATAAGAGTAATGAGTATAGTAATTCTCGTTCTATCGATCATATAAGCATAATATGGTTAATAATATGAGTTAGATTGATAACAGTGAGTGTAATAAGTTATAGTAATTGTCGTCCTGTCAATCATATAAGCATAATATGGCTAATAATATGTGTTAAATTAATAATAATAAGAGTAATAGGTACAGTAATTGTCGTTCTATCGATCATTTAAGCATAATATGGCTAATAATATGAGTTAGATTGATAATACTAAGAGTAGTAAGTATAGTAATTCTCGTTCTATCGATCATATCTGCATAATGTGGTTAATAATATGAGTTTAGATTGATAATAGTAAGAGTAATGTGTATAGTAATTGTCGTTTTTATCGATCATATAAGCATAATATGGCTAATAATATGAGTTATATTTATAATAATAAGAGTAATAAGTATAGTAATTGTCGTTCTATCGATCATATAAGCATAATATGGTTAATAATATGAGTTAGATTGATAATAATAAGAGTAATAAGTATAGTGATTGTCATTCTATCGATCATATAAGCATAATATGGCTAATAATATGAGTTAGATTCATAATAATAAGAGTGATAAGTATAGTAATTGTCGTTCTATCGATAATATAAGCATAATATGGCTAATAATATGAGTTAGATTGATAATACTAAGAGTAGTGAGTATAGTAATTCTCGTTCTATCGATCATATAAGCATAATATGGCTAATAATATGAGTTATATTTATAATAATAAGAGTAATAAGTATAGTAATTGTCGTTCTATCGATCATATAAGCATAATATGTCTAATAATATGAGTTAGATTGATAACAATAAGAGTAATGAGTATAGTAATTGTAGTTCTATCGATCATATCTGCATAATATGGTTAATAATATGAGTTAGATTGATAATAATAAGAGTAATAAGTATAGTAGTTGTAGTTCTATTGCTCATATAAGCATAATATGGCTAATAATATGAGTTAGATTGATAATAATAAGAGTAATAAGTGTAGTTAATTGTCGTTCTATCGAACATTTAAGCATAATATGGCTAATAATATGAGTTAGATTGATAATACTAAGAGTAGTGGGTATAGTAATTCTCGTTCTATCGAACATATAAGCATAATATGGCTAATAATATGAGTTAGATTGATAACAATAAGAGTAATATGTATAGTAATTGTCATTCTATCGATCATATAAGCATAATATGGCTAATAATATGAGTTAGAGTGATAATACTAAGAGTAGTGAGTATAGTAATTCTCATTCTATCGATCATATAAGCATAATATGGCTAATAATATGAGTTAGATTGATAATAATAAGAGTAATGAGTTTTAGTGATTGTCGTTCTATCGATCAAATTTGCATAATATGGTTAATAACATGAGTTAGATTGATAATACTAAGAGTAGTGAGTATAGTAATTCTCGTTCTATCGATCATATAAGCATAATATGGCTAACAATAGAGTTAGATTGATAACAATAAGAGTAATAAGTATAGTAATTGTCGTTCTATCGATCATTTAAGCATAATATGGCTAATAATATGAGTTAGATTGATAATACTAAGAGTAGTGAGTATAGTAATTCTCGTTCTATCGATCATATAAGCATAATATGGCTAATAATATGAGTTAGATTGACAATACTAAGAGTAGTGAGTATAGTAATTCTCGTTCTATCGATCATATAAGCATAATATGGCTAACAATATGAGTTAGATTGATAACAATAAGAGTAATAAGTATAGTAATTGTCGTTCTATCGATCATATAAGCATAATATGGCTAACAATATGAGTTAGAGTGATAATACTAAGAGTAGTGAGTGTAGTAATTCTCACTCTATCGATCATATAAGCATAATATGGCTAACAATATGAGTTAGATTGATAATAATAAGAGTAATGAGTTTAGTGATTGTCGTTCTATCGATCAAATTTGCATAATATGGCTAATAATATGAGTTAGATTGACAATACTAAGAGTAGTGAGTATAGTAATTCTCGTTCTATCGATCATATAAGCATAATATGGCTAACAATATGAGTTAGATTGATAACAATGAGAGTAATAAGTATAGTAATTGTCGTTCTATCGATCATTTAAGCATAATATGGCTAATAATATGAGTTAGGTTCATAATAATAAGAGTAATAATGATATTAAATGTCGTGCTATCGATCATATCGGCATAATATGGTTAATAATATGAGTTACATTGATAATAATAAGAGTAATGAGTATAGTAATTCTCGTTTCTATCGATCATATAAGCATAATATGGTTAATAATATTTGTTTAGATTGATAACAGTGAGTGTAATAAGTATAGTAATTGTCGTCCTGTCAATCATATAAGCATAATATGGCTAATAATATGTGTTAAATTAATAATAATAAGAGTAATAGGTACAGTAATTGTCGTTCTATCGATCATTTAAGCATAATATGGCTAATAATATGAGTTAGATTGATAATACTAAGAGTAGTAAGTATAGTAATTCTCGTTCTATCGATCATATCTGCATAATGTGGTTAATAATATGAGTTAGATTGATAATAGTAAGAGTAATGTGTATAGTAATTGTCGTTCTATTCGATCATATAAGCATAATATGGCTAATAATATGAGTTATATTTATAATAATAAGAGTAATAAGTATAGTAATTGTCGTTCTATCGATCATATAAGCATAATATGGTTAATAATATGAGTTAGATTGATAATAATAAGAGTAATAAGTATAGTGATTGTCATTCTATCGATCATATAAGCATAATATGGCTAATAATATGAGTTAGATTCATAATAATAAGAGTGATAAGTATAGTAATTGTCGTTCTATCGATAATATAAGCATAATATGGCTAATAATATGAGTTAGATTGATAATACTAAGAGTAGTGGGTATAGTAATTCTCGTTCTATCGATCATATAAGCATAATATGGCTAATAATATGAGTTTATATTTATAATAATAAGAGTAATAAGTATAGTAATTGTCGTTCTATCGATCATATAATTGCATAATATGTCTAATAATATGAGTTAGATTGATAACAATAAGAGTAATGAGTATAGTAATTGTAGTTCTATCGATCATATCTGCATAATATGGTTAATAATATGAGTTAGATTGATAATAATAAGAGTAATAAGTATAGTAGTTGTAGTTCTATTGCTCATATAAGCATAATATGGCTAATAATATGAGTTAGATTGATAATAATAAGAGTAATAAGTGTAGTAATTGTCGTTCTATCGATCATTTAAGCATAATATGGCTAATAATATGAGTTAGATTGATAATACTAAGAGTAGTGAGTATAGTAATTCTCGTTCTATCGAACATATAAGCATAATATGGCTAATAATATGTGTTAAATTAATAATAATAAGAGTAATAGGTACAGTAATTGTCGTTCTATCGATCATTTAAGCATAATATGGCTAATAATATGAGTTAGATTGATAACAATAAGAGTAATATGTATAGTAATTGTCGTCCTATCGATCATTTAAGCATAATATGGCTAATAATATGAGTTAGATTGATAATAGTAACAGTAATAAGTATAGTAATTGTCGATCTATCGATAATATAAGCATAATATGGCTAATAATATGAGTTAGATTGATAATACTAAGAGTAGTGAGTATAGTAATTCTCGTTCTATGGATCATATAAGCATAATATGGCTAATGATATGAGTTAGATTGATAACAATAAGTGTAATAAGTATAGTAATTATCGTTCTATCGATCATATAAGCATAATATGGCTAATAATATGAGTTAGAGTGATAATACTAAGAGTAGTGAGTATAGTAATTCTCATTCTATCGATCATATAAGCATAATATGGCTAATAATTATGAGTTAGATTGATAATAATAAGAGTAATGAGTTTAGTGATTGTCGTTCTATCGATCAAATTTGCATAATATGGTTAATAATATGAGTTAGATTGATAATACTAAGAGTAGTGAGTATAGTAATTCTCGTTCTATCGATCATATAAGCATAATATGGCTAACAATATGAGTTAGATTGATAACAATAAGAGTAATAAGTATAGTAATTGTCGTTCTATCGATCATTTAAGCATAATATGGCTAATAATATGAGTTAGATTGATAATACTAAGAGTAGTGAGTATAGTAATTCTCGTTCTATCGATCATATAAGCATAATATGGCTAATAATATGAGTTAGATTGACAATACTAAGAGTAGTGAGTATAGTAATTCTCGTTCTATCGATCATATAAGCATAATATGGCTAACAATATGAGTTAGATTGATAACAATGAGAGTAATAAGTATAGTAATTGTCGTTCTATCGATCATTTAAGCATAATATGGCTAATAATATGAGTTAGGTTCATAATAATAAGAGTAATAATGATATTAAATGTCGTGCTATCGATCATATCGGCATAATATGGTTAATAATATGAGTTACATTGATAATAATAAGAGTAATGAGTATAGTAATTCTCGTTCTATCGATCATATAAGCATAATATGGTTAATAATATGAGTTAGATTGATAACAGTGAGTGTAATAAGTATAGTAATTGTCGTCCTGTCAATCATATAAGCATAATATGGCTAATAATATGTGTTAAATTAATAATAATAAGAGTAATAGGTACAGTAATTGTCGTTTCTATCGATCATTTAAGCATAATATGGCTAATAATATGAGTTAGATTGATAATACTAAGAGTAGTAAGTATAGTAATTCTCGTTCTATCGATCATATCTGCATAATGTGGGTTAATAATATGAGTTAGATTGATAATAGTAAGAGTAATGTGTATAGTAATTGTCGTTTTATCGATCATATAAGCATAATATGGCTAATAATATGAGTTATATTTATAATAATAAGAGTAATAAGTATAGTAATTGTCGTTCTATCGATCATATAAGCATAATATGGTTAATAATATGAGTTAGATTGATAATAATAAGAGTAATAAGTATAGTGATTGTCATTCTATCGATCATATAAGCATAATATGGCTAATAATATGAGTTAGATTCATAATAATAAGAGTGATAAGTATAGTAATTGTCGTTCTATCGATAATATAAGCATAATATGGCTAATAATATGAGTTAGATTTGATAATACTAAGAGTAGTGAGTATAGTAATTCTCGTTCTATCGATCATATAAGCATAATATGGCTAATAATATGAGTTATATTTATAATAATAAGAGTAATAAGTATAGTAATTGTCGTTCTATCGATCATATAAGCATAATATGTCTAATAATATGAGTTAGATTGATAACAATAAGAGTAATGAGTATAGTAATTGTAGTTCTATCGATCATATCTGCATAATATGGTTAATAATATGAGTTTAGATTGATAATAATAAGAGTAATAAGTATAGTAGTTGTAGTTCTATTGCTCATATAAGCATAATATGGCTAATAATATGAGTTAGATTGATAATAATAAGAGTAATAAGTGTAGTAATTGTCGTTCTATCGAACATTTAAGCATAATATGGCTAATAATATGAGTTAGATTGATAATACTAAGAGTAGTGGGTAATAGTAATTCTCGTTCTATCGAACATATAAGCATAATATGGCTAATAATATGAGTTTAGATTGATAACAATAAGAGTAATATGTATAGTAATTGTCATTCTATCGATCATATAAGCATAATATGGCTAATAATATGAGTTAGAGTGATAATACTAAGAGTAGTGAGTATAGTAATTCTCATTCTATCGATCATATAAGCATAATATGGCTAATAATATGAGTTAGATTGATAATAATAAGAGTAATGAGTTTAGTGATTGTCGTTCTATCGATCAAATTTGCATAATATGGTTAATAACATGAGTTAGATTGATAATACTAAGAGTAGTGAGTATAGTAATTCTCGTTCTATCGATCATATAAGCATAATATGGCTAACAATATGAGTTAGATTGATAACAATAAGAGTAATAAGTATAGTAATTGTCGTTTCTATCGATCATTTAAGCATAATATGGCTAATAATATGAGTTATTATCAATCTAACTCATATTATTAGCCATATTATGCTTAAATGATCGATAGAACGACAATTACTATACTTATTACTCTTATTGTTATCAATCTAACTCATATTGTTAGCCATATTATGCTTATATGATCGATAGAACGAGAATTACTATACTCACTACTCTTAGTATTATCAATCTAACTCATGTTATTAACCATATTATGCAAATTTGATCGATAGAACGACAATCACTAAACTCATTACTCTTATTATTATCAATCTAACTCATATTATTAGCCATATTATGCTTATATGATCGATAGAATGAGAATTACTATACTCACTACTCTTAGTATTATCACTCTAACTCATATTATTAGCCATATTATGCTTATATGATCGATAGAATGACAATTACTATACATATTACTCTTATTGTTATCAATCTAACTCATATTATTAGCCATATTATGCTTATATGTTCGATAGAACGAGAATTACTATACCCACTACTCTTAGTATTATCAATCTAACTCATATTATTAGCCATATTATGCTTAAATGTTCGATAGAACGACAATTACTACACTTATTACTCTTATTATTATCAATCTAACTCATATTATTAGCCATATTATGCTTATATGAGCAATAGAACTACAACTACTATACTTATTACTCTTATTATTATCAATCTAACTCATATTATTAACCATATTATGCAGATATGATCGATAGAACTACAATTACTATACTCATTACTCTTATTGTTATCAATCTAACTCATATTATTAGACATATTATGCTTATATGATCGATAGAACGACAATTACTATACTTATTACTCTTATTATTATAAATATAACTCATATTATTAGCCATATTATGCTTATATGATCGATAGAACGAGAATTACTATACTCACTACTCTTAGTATTATCAATCTAACTCATATTATTAGCCATATTATGCTTATATTATCGATAGAACGACAATTACTATACTTATCACTCTTATTATTATGAATCTAACTCATATTATTAGCCATATTATGCTTATATGATCGATAGAATGACAATCACTATACTTATTACTCTTATTATTATCAATCTAACTCATATTATTAACCATATTATGCTTATATGATCGATAGAACGACAATTACTATACTTATTACTCTTATTATTATAAATATAACTCATATTATTAGCCATATTATGCTTATATGATCGATAAAACGACAATTACTATACACATTACTCTTACTATTATCAATCTAACTCATATTATTAACCACATTATGCAGATATGATCGATAGAACGAGAATTACTATACTTACTACTCTTAGTATTATCAATCTAACTCATATTATTAGCCATATTATGCTTAAATGATCGATAGAACGACAATTACTGTACCTATTACTCTTATTATTATTAATTTAACACATATTATTAGCCATATTATGCTTATATGATTGACAGGACGACAATTACTATACTTATTACACTCACTGTTATCAATCTAACTCATATTATTAACCATATTATGCTTATATGATCGATAGAACGAGAATTACTATACTCATTACTCTTATTATTATCAATGTAACTCATATTATTAACCATATTATGCCGATATGATCGATAGCACGACATTTAATATCATTATTACTCTTATTATTATGAACCTAACTCATATTATTAGCCATATTATGCTTAAATGATCGATAGAACGACAATTACTATACTTATTACTCTCATTGTTATCAATCTAACTCATATTGTTAGCCATATTATGCTTATATGATCGATAGAACGAGAATTACTATACTCACTACTCTTAGTATTGTCAATCTAACTCATATTATTAGCCATATTATGCTTATATGATCGATAGAACGAGAATTACTATACTCACTACTCTTAGTATTATCAATCTAACTCATATTATTAGCCATATTATGCTTAAATGATCGATAGAACGACAATTACTATACTTATTACTCTTATTGTTATCAATCTAACTCATATTGTTAGCCATATTATGCTTATATGATCGATAGAACGAGAATTACTATACTCACTACTCTTAGTATTATCAATCTAACTCATATTATTAACCATATTATGCAAATTTGATCGATAGAACGACAATCACTAAACTCATTACTCTTATTATTATCAATCTAACTCATATTATTAGCCATATTATGCTTATATGATCGATAGAATGAGAATTACTATACTCACTACTCTTAGTATTATCACTCTAACTCATATTATTAGCCATATTATGCTTATATGATCGATAGAACGATAATTACTATACTTATTACACTTATTGTTATCAATCTAACTCATATCATTAGCCATATTATGCTTATATGATCCATAGAACGAGAATTACTATACTCACTACTCTTAGTATTATCAATCTAACTCATATTATTAGCCATATTATGCTTATATTATCGATAGATCGACAATTACTATACTTATTACTGTTACTATTATCAATCTAACTCATATTATTAGCCATATTATGCTTAAATGATCGATAGGACGACAATTACTATACATATTACTCTTATTGTTATCAATCTAACTCATATTATTAGCCATATTATGCTTAAATGATCGATAGAACGACAATTACTGTACCTATTACTCTTATTATTATTAATTTAACACATATTATTAGCCATATTATGCTTATATGTTCGATAGAACGAGAATTACTATACTCACTACTCTTAGTATTATCAATCTAACTCATATTATTAGCCATATTATGCTTAAATGATCGATAGAACGACAATTACTACACTTATTACTCTTATTATTATCAATCTAACTCATATTATTAGCCATATTATGCTTATATGAGCAATAGAACTACAACTACTATACTTATTACTCTTATTATTATCAATCTAACTCATATTATTAACCATATTATGCAGATATGATCGATAGAACTACAATTACTATACTCATTACTCTTATTGTTATCAATCTAACTCATATTATTAGACATATTATGCTTATATGATCGATAGAACGACAATTACTATACTTATTACTCTTATTATTATAAATATAACTCATATTATTAGCCATATTATGCTTATATGATCGATAGAACGAGAATTACTATACCCACTACTCTTAGTATTATCAATCTAACTCATATTATTAGCCATATTATGCTTATATTATCGATAGAACGACAATTACTATACTTATCACTCTTATTATTATGAATCTAACTCATATTATTAGCCATATTATGCTTATATGATCGATAGAATGACAATCACTATACTTATTACTCTTATTATTATCAATCTAACTCATATTATTAACCATATTATGCTTATATGATCGATAGAACGACAATTACTATACTTATTACTCTTATTATTATAAATATAACTCATATTATTAGCCATATTATGCTTATATGATCGATAGAACGACAATTACTATACACATTACTCTACTATTATCAATCTAACTCATATTATTAACCACATTATGCAGATATGATCGATAGAACGAGAATTACTATACTTACTACTCTTAGTATTATCAATCTAACTCATATTATTAGCCATATTATGCTTAAATGATCGATAGAACGACAATTACTGTACCTATTACTCTTATTATTATTAATTTAACACATATTATTAGCCATATTATGCTTATATGATTGACAGGACGACAATTACTATACTTATTACACTCACTGTTTATCAATCTAACAATATTATTAACCATATTATGCTTATATGATCGATAGAACGAGAATTACTATACTCATTACTCTTATTATTATCAATGTAACTCATATTATTAACCATATTATGCCGATATGATCGATAGCACGACATTTAATATCATTATTACTCTTATTATTATGAACCTAACTCATATTATTAGCCATATTATGCTTAAATGATCGATAGAACGACAATTACTATACTTATTACTCTCATTGTTATCAATCTAACTCATATTGTTAGCCATATTATGCTTATATGATCGATAGAACGAGAATTACTATACTCACTACTCTTAGTATTGTCAATCTAACTCATATTATTAGCCATATTATGCAAATTTGATCGATAGAACGACAATCACTAAACTCATTACTCTTATTATTATCAATCTAACTCATATTGTTAGCCATATTATGCTTATATGATCGATAGAGTGAGAATTACTACACTCACTACTCTTAGTATTATCACTCTAACTCATATTGTTAGCCATATTATGCTTATATGATCGATAGAACGACAATTACTATACTTATTACTCTTATTGTTATCAATCTAACTCATATTGTTAGCCATATTATGCTTATATGATCGATAGAACGAGAATTACTATACTCACTACTCTTAGTATTGTCAATCTAACTCATATTATTAGCCATATTATGCTTATATGATCGATAGAACGAGAATTACTATACTCACTACTCTTAGTATTATCAATCTAACTCATATTATTAGCCATATTATGCTTAAATGATCGATAGAACGACAATTACTATACTTATTACTCTTATTGTTATCAATCTAACTCATATTGTTAGCCATATTATGCTTATATGATCGATAGAACGAGAATTACTATACTCACTACTCTTAGTAATTATCAATCTAACTCATGTTATTAACCATATTATGCAAATTTGATCGATAGAACGACAATCACTAAACTCATTACTCTTATTATTATCAATCTAACTCATATTATTAGCCATATTATGCTTATATGATCGATAGAATGAGAATTACTATACTCACTACTCTTAGTATTATCACTCTAACTCATATTATTAGCCATATTATGCTTATATGATCGATAGAATGACAATTACTATACATATTACTCTTATTGTTATCAATCTAACTCATATTATTAGCCATATTATGCTTATATGTTCGATAGAACGAGAATTACTATACCCACTACTCTTAGTATTATCAATCTAACTCATATTATTAGCCATATTATGCTTAAATGTTCGATAGAACGACAATTACTACACTTATTACTCTTATTATTATCAATCTAACTCATATTATTAGCCATATTATGCTTATATGAGCAATAGAACTACAACTACTATACTTATTACTCTTATTATTATCAATCTAACTCATATTATTAACCATATTATGCAGATATGATCGATAGAACTACAATTACTATACTCATTACTCTTATTGTTATCAATCTAACTCATATTATTAGACATATTATGCTTATATGATCGATAGAACGACAATTACTATACTTATTACTCTTATTATTATAAATATAACTCATATTATTAGCCATATTATGCTTATATGATCGATAGAACGAGAATTACTATACTCACTACTCTTAGTATTATCAATCTAACTCATATTATTAGCCATATTATGCTTATATTATCGATAGAACGACAATTACTATACTTATCACTCTTATTATTATGAATCTAACTCATATTATTAGCCATATTATGCTTATATGATCGATAGAATGACAATCACTATACTTATTACTCTTATTATTATCAATCTAACTCATATTATTAACCATATTATGCTTATATGATCGATAGAACGACAATTACTATACTTATTACTCTTATTATTATAAATATAACTCATATTATTAGCCATATTATGCTTATATGATCGATAAAACGACAATTACTATACACATTACTCTTACTATTATCAATCTAACTCATATTATTAACCACATTATGCAGATATGATCGATAGAACGAGAATTACTATACTTACTACTCTTAGTATTATCAATCTAACTCATATTATTAGCCATATTATGCTTAAATGATCGATAGAACGACAATTACTGTACCTATTACTCTTATTATTATTAATTTAACACATATTATTAGCCATATTATGCTTATATGATTGACAGGACGACAATTACTATACTTATTACACTCACTGTTATCAATCTAACTCATATTATTAACCATATTATGCTTATATGATCGATAGAACGAGAATTACTATACTCATTACTCTTATTATTATCAATGTAACTCATATTATTAACCATATTATGCCGATATGATCGATAGCACGACATTTAATATCATTATTACTCTTATTATTATGAACCTAACTCATATTATTAGCCATATTATGCTTAAATGATCGATAGAACGACAATTACTATACTTATTACTCTCATTGTTATCAATCTAACTCATATTGTTAGCCATATTATGCTTATATGATCGATAGAACGAGAATTACTATACTCACTACTCTTAGTATTGTCAATCTAACTCATATTATTAGCCATATTATGCTTATATGATCGATAGAACGAGAATTACTATACTCACTACTCTTAGTATTATCAATCTAACTCATATTATTAGCCATATTATGCTTAAATGATCGATAGAACGACAATTACTATACTTATTACTCTTATTGTTATCAATCTAACTCATATTGTTAGCCATATTATGCTTATATGATCGATAGAACGAGAATTACTATACTCACTACTCTTAGTATTATCAATCTAACTCATATTATTAACCATATTATGCAAATTTGATCGATAGAACGACAATCACTAAACTCATTACTCTTATTATTATCAATCTAACTCATATTATTAGCCATATTATGCTTATATGATCGATAGAATGAGAATTACTATACTCACTACTCTTAGTATTATCACTCTAACTCATATTATTAGCCATATTATGCTTATATGATCGATAGAACGATAATTACTATACTTATTACACTTATTGTTATCAATCTAACTCATATCATTAGCCATATTATGCTTATATGATCCATAGAACGAGAATTACTATACTCACTACTCTTAGTATTATCAATCTAACTCATATTATTAGCCATATTATGCTTATATTATCGATAGATCGACAATTACTATACTTATTACTGTTACTATTATCAATCTAACTCATATTATTTAGCCATATTATGCTTAAATGATCGATAGAACGACAATTACTATACATATTACTCTTATTGTTATCAATCTAACTCATATTATTAGCCATATTATGCTTAAATGATCGATAGAACGACAATTACTGTACCTATTACTCTTATTATTATTAATTTAACACATATTATTAGCCATATTATGCTTATATGTTCGATAGAACGAGAATTACTATACTCACTACTCTTAGTATTATCAATCTAACTCATATTATTAGCCATATTATGCTTAAATGATCGATAGAACGACAATTACTACACTTATTACTCTTATTATTATCAATCTAACTCATATTATTAGCCATATTATGCTTATATGAGCAATAGAACTACAACTACTATACTTATTACTCTTATTATTATCAATCTAACTCATATTATTAACCATATTATGCAGATATGATCGATAGAACTACAATTACTATACTCATTACTCTTATTGTTATCAATCTAACTCATATTATTAGACATATTATGCTTATATGATCGATAGAACGACAATTACTATACTTATTACTCTTATTATTATAAATATAACTCATATTATTAGCCATATTATGCTTATATGATCGATAGAACGAGAATTACTATACCCACTACTCTTAGTATTATCAATCTAACTCATATTATTAGCCATATTATGCTTATATTATCGATAGAACGACAATTACTATACTTATCACTCTTATTATTATGAATCTAACTCATATTATTAGCCATATTATGCTTATATGATCGATAGAATGACAATCACTATACTTATTACTCTTATTATTATCAATCTAACTCATATTATTAACCATATTATGCTTATATGATCGATAGAACGACAATTACTATACTTATTACTCTTATTATTATAAATATAACTCATATTATTAGCCATATTATGCTTATATGATCGATAGAACGACAATTACTATACACATTACTCTTACTATTATCAATCTAACTCATATTATTAACCACATTATGCAGATATGATCGATAGAACGAGAATTACTATACTTACTACTCTTAGTATTATCAATCTAACTCATATTATTAGCCATATTATGCTTAAATGATCGATAGAACGACAATTACTGTACCTATTACTCTTATTATTATTAATTTAACACATATTATTAGCCATATTATGCTTATATGATTGACAGGACGACAATTACTATACTTATTACACTCACTGTTATCAATCTAACAAATATTATTAACCATATTATGCTTATATGATCGATAGAACGAGAATTACTATACTCATTACTCTTATTATTATCAATGTAACTCATATTATTAACCATATTATGCCGATATGATCGATAGCACGACATCTAATATAATTATTACTCTTCTTATTATGAACCTAACTCATATTATTAGCCATATTATGCTTGTATGATCGATAGAACTACAATTACTATACTCATTACTCTCATTGTTATCAACCTAACTCATATTATTACCCATATTATGCTTATATGATCGATAGAACGAGAATTACTATACTTATTACACTCACTATTATCAATCTAACTCATATTATTAACCATATTATGCAGATATGATCGATAGCACGACATTTACTATACCTATTACTCTTATTATTATCAGCCTAACTCATATTATTAGACGTATTATGCTTATATGATCGACAGAACGACAACTACTATATTTATTACACTCACTGTTATCAATCTAACTCATATTATTAACCATATTATGCAAATTTGATCGATAGAACGACAATCACTATACATATTAGTCTTATTATTATCAACCTAACTCATATTATTAGCCATATTATGCTTAAATGATCGATAGAACCACAATTACTATACTTATTACTCGTATTATTATCAATCTAACTCATATTATTAACAATATTATGCTTATAATATCGATAGAACGACAATTACTATACTTATTACTGTTATTTTTATCAATCTAACTCATATTATTAGCCATATTATGCTTAAATGATCGATAGAACTACAATTACTATACTCATTGCTCTTATTATTATCAATCTAACTCATATTATTAGCCATATTATGCTTATATGATCGATAGAATGAGAATTACTATACTCACTACTCTTAGTATTATCACTCTAACTCATATTATTAGCCATATTATGCTTAAATGATCGATAGAACGACAATTACTATACTTATTACTCTTATTGTTATCAATCTAACTCATATTGTTAGCCATATTATGCTTATATGATCGATAGAACGAGAATTACTATACTCACTACTCTTAGTATTATCAATCTAACTCATATTATTAACCATATTATGCAAATTTGATCGATAGAACGACAATCACTAAACTCATTACTCTTATTATTATCAATCTAACTCATATTATTAGCCATATTATGCTTATATGATCGATAGAATGAGAATTACTACACTCACTACTCTTAGTATTATCACTCTAACTCATATTATTAGCCATATTATGCTTATATGATCGATAGAACGACAATTACTATACTTATTACTCTTATTGTTATCAATCTAACTCATATTGTTAGCCATATTATGCTTATATGATCGATAGAACGAGAATTACTATACCCACTACTCTTAGTATTGTCAATCTAACTCATATTATTAGCCATATTATGCTTATATTATCGATAGAACGACAATTACTATACTTATCACTCTTATTATTATGAATCTAACTCATATTATTAGCCATATTATGCTTATATGATCGATAGAATGACAATCACTATACTTATTACTCTTATTATTATCAATCTAACTCATATTATTAACCATATTATGCTTATATGATCGATAGAACGACAATTACTATACTTATTACTCTTATTATTATAAATATAACTCATATTATTAGCCATATTATGCTTATATGATCGATAGAACGACAATTACTATACACATTACTCTTACTATTATCAATCTAACTCATATTATTAACCACATTATGCAGATATGATCGATAGAACGAGAATTACTATACTTACTACTCTTAGTATTATCAATCTAACTCATATTATTAGCCATATTATGCTTAAATGATCGATAGAACGACAATTACTGTACCTATTACTCTTATTATTATTAATTTAACACATATTATTAGCCATATTATGCTTATATGATTGACAGGACGACAATTACTATACTTATTACACTCACTGTTATCAATCTAACTCATATTATTAACGATATTATGCTTATATGATCGATAGAACGACAATTACTATACTTATCACTCTTATTATTATGAATCTAACTCATATTATTAGCCATATTATGCTTATATGATCGATAGAATGACAATCACTATACTTATTACTCTTATTATTATCAATCTATCTCATATTATTAACCATATTATGCTTATATGATCGATAGAACGACAATTACTATACTTATTACTCTTATTATTATAAATATAACTCATATTATTAGCCATATTATGCTTATATGATCGATAGAACGACAATTACTATACACATTACTCTTACTATTATCAATCTAACTCATATTATTAACCACATTATGCAGATATGATCGATAGAACGAGAATTACTATACTTACTACTCTTAGTATTATCAATCTAACTCATATTATTAGCCATATTATGCTTAAATGATCGATAGAACGACAATTACTGTACCTATTACTCTTATTATTATTAATTTAACACATATTATTAGCCATATTATGCTTATATGATTGACAGGACGACAATTACTATACTTATTACACTCACTGTTATCAATCTAACTCATATTATTAACGATATTATGCTTATATGATCGATAGAACGAGAATTACTATACTTATTACTCTTATTATTATCAATGTAACTCATATTATTAACCATATTATGCCGATATGATCGATAGCACGACATTTAATATCATTATTACTCTTATTATTATGAAGCTAACTCATATTATTAGCCATATTATGCTTGTATGATCGATAGAACTACAATTACTATACTCACTACTCTTAGTATTATCACTCTAACTCATATTATTAGCCATATTATGCTTATATGATCGATAGAACGACAATTACTATACATATTACTCTTATTATTATCAATCTAACTCATATTATTAGCCATATTATGCTTAAATGAGCGATAGAACGACAATTACTACACTTATTACTCTTATTATTATCAATCTAACTCATATTATTAGCCATATTATGCTTATATGATCGATAGAACGACAATTACTATACTTATTACACTCACTATTATCAATCTAACTCATATTATTAACCATATTATGCAGATATGATCGATAGCACGACATTTACTATACCTATTACTCTTATTATTATCAGCCTAACTCATATTATTAGACGTATTATGCTTATATGATCGACAGAACGACAACTACTATATTTATTACACTCACTGTTATCAATCTAACTCATATTATTAACCATATTATGCAAATTTGATCGATAGAACGACAATCACTATACATATTAGTCTTATTATTATCAACCTAACTCATATTATTAGCCATATTATGCTTATATGATCGATAGAATGAGAATTACTATACTCACTACTCTTAGTATTATCACTCTAACTCATATTATTGGCCATATTATGCTTATATGATCGATAGAACGACAATTACTATACTTATTACTCTTATTGTTATCAATCTAACTCATATTTTTAGCCATATTATGCTTATATGATCGATAGAACGAGAATTACTATACTCACTACTCTTAGTATTATCAATCTAACTCATATTATTAGCCATATTATGCTTATATGATCGATAGAACGACAATTACTATACTTATTACTCTTATTGTTATCAATCTAACTCATATTGTTAGCCATATTATGCTTATATGATCGATAGAACGAGAATTACTATACTCACTACTCTTAGTATTGTCAATCTAACTCATATTATTAACCATATTATGCAAATTTGATCGATAGAACGACAATCACTAAACTCATTACTCTTATTATTATCAATCTAACTCATATTATTAGCCATATTATGCTTATATGATCGATAGAACGAGAATTACTATACTCACTACTCTTAGTATTATCAATCTAACTCATATTATTAGCCATATTATGCTTATATGATCGATAGAACGACAATTACTATACTTATTACTCTTATTGTTATCAATCTAACTCATATTGTTAGCCATATTATGCTTATATGATCGATAGAACGAGAATTACTATACTCACTGCTCTTAGTATTATCAATCTAACTCATATTATTAGCCATATTATGCTTAAATGATCGATAGAACGACAATTACTATACTTATTACTCTTATTGTTATCAATCTAACTCATATTGTTAGCCATATTATGCTTATATGATCGATAGAACGAGAATTACTATACTCACTACTCTTAGTATTATCAATCTAACTCATATTATTAACCATATTATGCAAATTTGATCGATAGAACGACAATCACTAAACTCATTACTCTTATTATTATCAATCTAACTCATATTATTAACCATATTATGCAAATTTGATCGATAGAACGACAATCACTAAACTCATTACTCTTATTATTATCAATCTAACTCATATTATTAGCCATATTATGCTTATATGATCGATAGAATGAGAATTACTATACTCACTACTCTTAGTATTATCACTCTAACTCATATTATGAGCCATATTATGCTTATATGATCGATAGAACGACAATTACTATACATATTACTCTTATTGTTATCAATCTAACTCATATTATTAGCCATATTATGCTTATATGTTCGATAGAACGAGAATTACTATACTCACTACTCTTAGTATTATCAATCTAACTCATATTATTAGCCATATTATGCTTAAATGATCGATAAAACGACAATTACTACACTTATTACTCTTATTATTATCAATCTAACTCATATTATTAGCCATATTATGCTTATATGAGCAATAGAACTACAACTACTATACTTATTACTCTTATTATTATCAATCTAACTCATATTATTAGCCATATTATGCTTATATGAGCAATAGAACTACAACTACTATACTTATTACTCTTATTATTATCAATCTAACTCATATTATTAACCATATTATGCAGATATGATCGATAGAACGACAATTACTATACTTATTACTTTTATTGTTATCAATCTAACTCATATTATTAGCCATATTATGATTAAATGATCGATAGAACGCTAATTACTATACTTATTACTCTTATTATTATCAATCTAACTCATATTATTAGCCATATTATGCTTATATGATCGATAGAACGACAATTACTATACTTATTACACTCACTATTATCAATCTAACTCATATTATTAACCATATTATGCAGATATGATCGATAGCACGACATTTACTATTCCTATTACTCTTATTATTATCAGCCTAACTCATATTATTAGACGTATTATGCTTATATGATCGACAGAACGACAACTACTATATTTATTACACTCACTGTTATCAATCTAACTCATATTATTAACCATATTATGCAAATTTGATCGATAGAACGACAATCACTATACATATTAGTCTTATTATTATCAACCTAACTCATATTATTAGCCATATTATGCTTAAATGATCGATAGAACGACAATTACTATACTTATTACTCTTATTGTTATCAATCTAACTCATATTTTTAGCCATATTATGCTTATATGATCGATAGAACGAGAATTACTATACTTATTACACTCACTATTATCAATCTAACTCATATTATTAACCATATTATGCAGATATGATCGATAGCACGACATTTACTATACCTATTACTCTTATTATTATCAGCCTAACTCATATTATTAGACGTATTATGCTTATATGATCGACAGAACGACAACTACTATATTTATTACACTCACTGTTATCAATCTAACTCATATTATTAACCATATTATGCAAATTTGATCGATAGAACGACAATCACTATACATATTAGTCTTATTATTATCAACCTAACTCATATTATTAGCCATATTATGCTTAAATGATCGATAGAACGACAATTACTATACTTATTACTCGTATTATTATCAATCTAACTCATATTATTAACAATATTATGCTTATAATATCGATATAACGACAATTACTATACCTATTACTGTTATTTTTATCAATCTAACTCATATTATTAGCCATATTATGCCTAAATGATCGATAGAACTACAATTACTATACTCATTGCTCTTATTATTATCAATCTAACTCATATTATTAGCCATATTACGCTTATATGATCGATAGAATGAGAATTACTATACTCACTACTCTTAGTATTATCACTCTAACTCATATTATTCGCCATATTATGCTTAAATGATCGATAGAACGACAATTACTGTACCTATTACTCTTATTATTATTAATTTAACACATATTATTAGCCATATTATGCTTATATGATTGACAGGACGACAATTACTATACTTATTACACTCACTGTTATCAATCTAACAAATATTATTAACCATATTATGCTTATATGATCGATAGAACGAGAATTACTATACTCATTACTCTTATTATTATCAATGTAACTCATATTATTAACCATATTATGCCGATATGATCGATAGCACGACATCTAATATAAATATTACTCTTCTTATTATGAACCTAACTCATATTATTAGCCATATTATGCTTGTATGATCGATAGAACTACAATTACTATACTCATTACTCTCATTGTTATCAACCTAACTCATATTATTACCCATATTATGCTTATATGATCGATAGAACGAGAATTACTATACTTATTACACTCACTATTATCAATCTAACTCATATTATTAACCATATTATGCAGATATGATCGATAGCACGACATTTACTATACCTATTACTCTTATTATTATCAGCCTAACTCATATTATTAGACGTATTATGCTTATATGATCGACAGAACGACAACTACTATATTTATTACACTCACTGTTATCAATCTAACTCATATTATTAACCATATTATAAAATTTGATCGATAGAACGACAATCACTATACATATTAGTCTTATTATTATCAACCTAACTCATATTATTAGCCATATTATGCTTAAATGATCGATAGAACCACAATTACTATACTTATTACTCGTATTATTATCAATCTAACTCATATTATTAACAATATTATGCTTATAATATCGATAGAACGACAATTACTATACTTATTACTGTTATTTTTATCAATCTAACTCATATTATTAGCCATATTATGCTTAAATGATCGATAGAACTACAATTACTATACTCATTGCTCTTATTATTATCAATCTAACTCATATTATTAGCCATATTATGCTTATATGATCGATAGAATGAGAATTACTATACTCACTACTCTTAGTATTATCACTCTAACTCATATTATTCGCCATATTATGCTTATATGATCGATAGAACGACAATTACTATACTTATTACTCTTATTGTTATCAATCTAACTCATATTGTTAGCCATATTATGCTTATATGATCGATAGAACGAGAATTACTATACTCACTACTCTTAGTATTGTCAATCTAACTCATATTATTAGCCATATTATGCTTATATGATCGATAGAACGAGAATTACTATACTCACTACTCTTAGTATTATCAATCTAACTCATATTATTAGCCATATTATGCTTAAATGATCGATAGAACGACAATTACTATACTTATTACTCTTATTGTTATCAATCTAACTCATATTGTTAGCCATATTATGCTTATATGATCGATAGAACGAGAATTACTATACTCACTACTCTTAGTATTGTCAATCTAACTCATATTGTTAGCCATATTATGCTTATATGATCGATAGAACGAGAATTACTATACCCACTACTCTTAGTATTGTCAATCTAACTCATATTATTAGCCATATTATGCTTATATGATCGATAGAACGACAATTACTATACTTATTACTCTTATTGTTATCAATCTAACTCATATTATTAGCCATATTATGCTTAAATGATCGATAGAACGACAATTACTATACTTATTACTCTTATTGTTATCAATCTAACTCATATTATTAACCACATTATGCAGATATGATCGATAGAACGAGAATTACTATACTTACTACTCTTAGTATTATCAATCTAACTCATATTATTAGCCATATTATGCTTAAATGATCGATAGAACGACAATTACTGTACCTATTACTCTTATTATTATTAATTTAACACATATTATTAGCCATATTATGCTTATATGATTGACAGGACGACAATTACTATACTTATTACACTCACTGTTATCAATCTAACAAATATTATTAACCATATTATGCTTATATGATCGATAGAACGAGAATTACTATACTCATTACTCTTATTATTATCAATGTAACTCATATTATTAACCATATTATGCCGATATGATCGATAGCACGACATCTAATATAATTATTACTCTTCTTATTATGAACCTAACTCATATTATTAGCCATATTATGCTTGTATGATCGATAGAACTACAATTACTATACTCATTACTCTCATTGTTATCAACCTAACTCATATTATTACCCATATTATGCTTATATGATCGATAGAACGAGAATTACTATACTTATTACACTCACTATTATCAATCTAACTCATATTATTAACCATATTATGCAGATATGATCGATAGCACGACATTTACTATACCTATTACTCTTATTATTATCAGCCTAACTCATATTATTAGACGTATTATGCTTATATGATCGACAGAACGACAACTACTATATTTATTACACTCACTGTTATCAATCTAACTCATATTATTAACCATATTATGCAAATTTGATCGATAGAACGACAATCACTATACATATTAGTCTTATTATTATCAACCTAACTCATATTATTAGCCATATTATGCTTAAATGATCGATAGAACCACAATTACTATACTTATTACTCGTATTATTATCAATCTAACTCATATTATTAACAATATTATGCTTATAATATCGATAGAACGACAATTACTATACTTATTACTGTTATTTTTATCAATCTAACTCATATTATTAGCCATATTATGCTTAAATGATCGATAGAACTACAATTACTATACTCATTGCTCTTATTATTATCAATCTAACTCATATTATTAGCCATATTATGCTTATATGATCGATAGAATGAGAATTACTATACTCACTACTCTTAGTATTATCACTCTAACTCATATTATTCGCCATATTATGCTTATATGATCGATAGAACGACAATTACTATACTTATTACTCTTATTGTTATCAATCTAACTCATATTGTTAGCCATATTATGCTTATATGATCGATAGAACGAGAATTACTATACTCACTACTCTTAGTATTGTCAATCTAACTCATATTATTAGCCATATTATGCTTATATGATCGATAGAACGAGAATTACTATACTCACTACTCTTAGTATTATCAATCTAACTCATATTATTAGCCATATTATGCTTAAATGATCGATAGAACGACAATTACTATACTTATTACTCTTATTGTTATCAATCTAACTCATATTGTTAGCCATATTATGCTTATATGATCGATAGAACGAGAATTACTATACTCACTACTCTTAGTATTGTCAATCTAACTCATATTGTTAGCCATATTATGCTTATATGATCGATAGAACGAGAATTACTATACCCACTACTCTTAGTATTGTCAATCTAACTCATATTATTAGCCATATTATGCTTATATGATCGATAGAACGACAATTACTATACTTATTACTCTTATTGTTATCAATCTAACTCATATTATTAGCCATATTATGCTTAAATGATCGATAGAACGACAATTACTATACTTATTACTCTTATTGTTATCAATCTAACTCATATTGTTAGCCATATTATGCTTATATGATCGATAGAACGAGGATTACTATACTCACTACTCTTAGTATTGTCAATCTAACTCATATTATTAGCCATATTATGCTTATATGATCGATAGAACGAGAATTACTATACTCACTGCTCTTAGTATTATCAATCTAACTCATATTATTAGCCATATTATGCTTAAATGATCGATAGAACGACAATTACTATACTTATTACTCTTATTGTTATCAATCTAACTCATATTGTTAGCCATATTATGCTTATATGATCGATAGAACGAGAATTACTATACTCACTACTCTTAGTATTATCAATCTAACTCATATTATTAACCATATTATGCAAATTTGATCGATAGAACGACAATCACTAAACTCATTACTCTTATTATTATCAATCTAACTCATATTATTAACCATATTATGCAAATTTGATCGATAGAACGACAATCACTAAACTCATTACTCTTATTATTATCAATCTAACTCATATTATTAGCCATATTATGCTTATATGATCGATAGAATGAGAATTACTATACTCACTACTCTTAGTATTATCACTCTAACTCATATTATGAGCCATATTATGCTTATATGATCGATAGAACGACAATTACTATACATATTACTCTTATTGTTATCAATCTAACTCATATTATTAGCCATATTATGCTTATATGTTCGATAGAACGAGAATTACTATACTCACTACTCTTAGTATTATCAATCTAACTCATATTATTAGCCATATTATGCTTAAATGATCGATAAAACGACAATTACTACACTTATTACTCTTATTATTATCAATCTAACTCATATTATTAGCCATATTATGCTTATATGAGCAATAGAACTACAACTACTATACTTATTACTCTTATTATTATCAATCTAACTCATATTATTAGCCATATTATGCTTATATGAGCAATAGAACTACAACTACTATACTTATTACTCTTATTATTATCAATCTAACTCATATTATTAACCATATTATGCAGATATGATCGATAGAACGACAATTACTATACTTATTACTTTTATTGTTATCAATCTAACTCATATTATTAGCCATATTATGATTAAATGATCGATAGAACGCTAATTACTATACTTATTACTCTTATTATTATCAATCTAACTCATATTATTAGCCATATTATGCTTATATGATCGATAGAACGACAATTACTATACTTATTACACTCACTATTATCAATCTAACTCATATTATTAACCATATTATGCAGATATGATCGATAGCACGACATTTACTATTCCTATTACTCTTATTATTATCAGCCTAACTCATATTATTAGACGTATTATGCTTATATGATCGACAGAACGACAACTACTATATTTATTACACTCACTGTTATCAATCTAACTCATATTATTAACCATATTATGCAAATTTGATCGATAGAACGACAATCACTATACATATTAGTCTTATTATTATCAACCTAACTCATATTATTAGCCATATTATGCTTAAATGATCGATAGAACGACAATTACTATACTTATTACTCTTATTGTTATCAATCTAACTCATATTTTTAGCCATATTATGCTTATATGATCGATAGAACGAGAATTACTATACTTATTACACTCACTATTATCAATCTAACTCATATTATTAACCATATTATGCAGATATGATCGATAGCACGACATTTACTATACCTATTACTCTTATTATTATCAGCCTAACTCATATTATTAGACGTATTATGCTTATATGATCGACAGAACGACAACTACTATATTTATTACACTCACTGTTATCAATCTAACTCATATTATTAACCATATTATGCAAATTTGATCGATAGAACGACAATCACTATACATATTAGTCTTATTATTATCAACCTAACTCATATTATTAGCCATATTATGCTTAAATGATCGATAGAACGACAATTACTATACTTATTACTCGTATTATTATCAATCTAACTCATATTATTAACAATATTATGCTTATAATATCGATATAACGACAATTACTATACCTATTACTGTTATTTTTATCAATCTAACTCATATTATTAGCCATATTATGCCTAAATGATCGATAGAACTACAATTACTATACTCATTGCTCTTATTATTATCAATCTAACTCATATTATTAGCCATATTACGCTTATATGATCGATAGAATGAGAATTACTATACTCACTACTCTTAGTATTATCACTCTAACTCATATTATTCGCCATATTATGCTTAAATGATCGATAGAACGACAATTACTGTACCTATTACTCTTATTATTATTAATTTAACACATATTATTAGCCATATTATGCTTATATGATTGACAGGACGACAATTACTATACTTATTACACTCACTGTTATCAATCTAACAAATATTATTAACCATATTATGCTTATATGATCGATAGAACGAGAATTACTATACTCATTACTCTTATTATTATCAATGTAACTCATATTATTAACCATATTATGCCGATATGATCGATAGCACGACATCTAATATAAATATTACTCTTCTTATTATGAACCTAACTCATATTATTAGCCATATTATGCTTGTATGATCGATAGAACTACAATTACTATACTCATTACTCTCATTGTTATCAACCTAACTCATATTATTACCCATATTATGCTTATATGATCGATAGAACGAGAATTACTATACTTATTACACTCACTATTATCAATCTAACTCATATTATTAACCATATTATGCAGATATGATCGATAGCACGACATTTACTATACCTATTACTCTTATTATTATCAGCCTAACTCATATTATTAGACGTATTATGCTTATATGATCGACAGAACGACAACTACTATATTTATTACACTCACTGTTATCAATCTAACTCATATTATTAACCATATTATAAAATTTGATCGATAGAACGACAATCACTATACATATTAGTCTTATTATTATCAACCTAACTCATATTATTAGCCATATTATGCTTAAATGATCGATAGAACCACAATTACTATACTTATTACTCGTATTATTATCAATCTAACTCATATTATTAACAATATTATGCTTATAATATCGATAGAACGACAATTACTATACTTGTTACTGTTATTTTTATCAATCTAACTCATATTATTAGCCATATTATGCTTAAATGATCGATAGAACTACAATTACTATACTCATTGCTCTTATTATTATCAATCTAACTCATATTATTAGCCATATTATGCTTATATGATCGATAGAATGAGAATTACTATACTCACTACTCTTAGTATTATCACTCTAACTCATATTATTCGCCATATTATGCTTATATGATCGATAGAACGACAATTACTATACTTATTACTCTTATTGTTATCAATCTAACTCATATTGTTAGCCATATTATGCTTATATGATCGATAGAACGAGAATTACTATACTCACTACTCTTAGTATTGTCAATCTAACTCATATTATTAGCCATATTATGCTTATATGATCGATAGAACGAGAATTACTATACTCACTACTCTTAGTATTATCAATCTAACTCATATTATTAGCCATATTATGCTTAAATGATCGATAGAACGACAATTACTATACTTATTACTCTTATTGTTATCAATCTAACTCATATTGTTAGCCATATTATGCTTATATGATCGATAGAACGAGAATTACTATACTCACTACTCTTAGTATTGTCAATCTAACTCATATTGTTAGCCATATTATGCTTATATGATCGATAGAACGAGAATTACTATACCCACTACTCTTAGTATTGTCAATCTAACTCATATTATTAGCCATATTATGCTTATATGATCGATAGAACGACAATTACTATACTTATTACTCTTATTGTTATCAATCTAACTCATATTATTAGCCATATTATGCTTAAATGATCGATAGAACGACAATTACTATACTTATTACTCTTATTGTTATCAATCTAACTCATATTGTTAGCCATATTATGCTTATATGATCGATAGAACGAGGATTACTATACTCACTACTCTTAGTATTGTCAATCTAACTCATATTATTAGCCATATTATGCTTATATGATCGATAGAACGAGAATTACTATACTCACTGCTCTTAGTATTATCAATCTAACTCATATTATTAGCCATATTATGCTTAAATGATCGATAGAACGACAATTACTATACTTATTACTCTTATTGTTATCAATCTAACTCATATTGTTAGCCATATTATGCTTATATGATCGATAGAACGAGAATTACTATACTCACTACTCTTAGTATTATCAATCTAACTCATATTATTAACCATATTATGCAAATTTGATCGATAGAACGACAATCACTAAACTCATTACTCTTATTATTATCAATCTAACTCATATTATTAACCATATTATGCAAATTTGATCGATAGAACGACAATCACTAAACTCATTACTCTTATTATTATCAATCTAACTCATATTATTAGCCATATTATGCTTATATGATCGATAGAATGAGAATTACTATACTCACTACTCTTAGTATTATCACTCTAACTCATATTATGAGCCATATTATGCTTATATGATCGATAGAACGACAATTACTATACATATTACTCTTATTGTTATCAATCTAACTCATATTATTAGCCATATTATGCTTATATGTTCGATAGAACGAGAATTACTATACTCACTACTCTTAGTATTATCAATCTAACTCATATTATTAGCCATATTATGCTTAAATGATCGATAAAACGACAATTACTACACTTATTACTCTTATTATTATCAATCTAACTCATATTATTAGCCATATTATGCTTATATGAGCAATAGAACTACAACTACTATACTTATTACTCTTATTATTATCAATCTAACTCATATTATTAGCCATATTATGCTTATATGAGCAATAGAACTACAACTACTATACTTATTACTCTTATTATTATCAATCTAACTCATATTATTAACCATATTATGCAGATATGATCGATAGAACGACAATTACTATACTTATTACTTTTATTGTTATCAATCTAACTCATATTATTAGCCATATTATGCTTAAATGATCGATAGAACGCTAATTACTATACTTATTACTCTTATTATTATCAATCTAACTCATATTATTAGCCATATTATGCTTATATGATCGATAGAACGACAATTACTATACTTATTACACTCACTATTATCAATCTAACTCATATTATTAACCATATTATGCAGATATGATCGATAGCACGACATTTACTATTCCTATTACTCTTATTATTATCAGCCTAACTCATATTATTAGACGTATTATGCTTATATGATCGACAGAACGACAACTACTATATTTATTACACTCACTGTTATCAATCTAACTCATATTATTAACCATATTATGCAAATTTGATCGATAGAACGACAATCACTATACATATTAGTCTTATTATTATCAACCTAACTCATATTATTAGCCATATTATGCTTAAATGATCGATAGAACGACAATTACTATACTTATTACTCTTATTGTTATCAATCTAACTCATATTTTTAGCCATATTATGCTTATATGATCGATAGAACGAGAATTACTATACTTATTACACTCACTATTATCAATCTAACTCATATTATTAACCATATTATGCAGATATGATCGATAGCACGACATTTACTATACCTATTACTCTTATTATTATCAGCCTAACTCATATTATTAGACGTATTATGCTTATATGATCGACAGAACGACAACTACTATATTTATTACACTCACTGTTATCAATCTAACTCATATTATTAACCATATTATGCAAATTTGATCGATAGAACGACAATCACTATACATATTAGTCTTATTATTATCAACCTAACTCATATTATTAGCCATATTATGCTTAAATGATCGATAGAACGACAATTACTATACTTATTACTCGTATTATTATCAATCTAACTCATATTATTAACAATATTATGCTTATAATATCGATATAACGACAATTACTATACCTATTACTGTTATTTTTATCAATCTAACTCATATTATTAGCCATATTATGCCTAAATGATCGATAGAACTACAATTACTATACTCATTGCTCTTATTATTATCAATCTAACTCATATTATTAGCCATATTACGCTTATATGATCGATAGAATGAGAATTACTATACTCACTACTCTTAGTATTATCACTCTAACTCATATTATTCGCCATATTATGCTTATATGATCGATAGAACGACAATTACTATACTTATTACTCTTATTGTTATCAATCTAACTCATATTTTTAGCCATATTATGCTTATATGATCGATAGAACGAGAAATACTATACTCACTACTCTTAGTATTATCAATCTAACTCATATTATTAGCCATATTATGCTTATATGATCGATAGAACGACAATTACTATACTTATTAATCTTATTGTTATCAATCTAACTCATATTGTTAGCCATATTATGCTTATATGATCGATAGAACGAGAATTACTATACTCACTACTCTTAGTATTGTCAATCTAACTCATATTATTAGCCATATTATGCTTATATGATCGATAGAACGAGAATTACTATACTCACTACTCTTAGTATTATCAATCTAACTCATATTATTAGCCATATTATGCTTAAATGATCGATAGAACGACAATTACTATACTTATTACTCTTATTGTTATCAATCTAACTCATATTGTTAGCCATATTATGCTTATATGATCGATAGAACGAGAATTACTATACTCACTACTCTTAGTATTATCAATCTAACTCATATTATTAACCATATTATGCAAATTTGATCGATAGAACGACAATCACTAAACTCATTACTCTTATTATTATCAATCTAACTCATATTATTAGCCATATTATGCTTATATGATCGATAGAATGAGAATTACTACACTCACTACTCTTAGTATTATCACTCTAACTCATATTATTAGCCATATTATGCTTATATGATCGATAGAACGACAATTACTATACTTATTACTCTTATTGTTATCAATCTAACTCATATTGTTAGCCATATTATGCTTATATGATCGATAGAACGAGAATTACTATACCCACTACTCTTAGTATTGTCAATCTAACTCATATTATTAGCCATATTATGCTTATATGATCGATAGAACGACAATTACTATACTTATTACTCTTATTGTTATCAATCTAACTCATATTGTTAGCCATATTATGCTTATATGATCGATAGAACGAGAATTACTATACTCACTACTCTTAGTATTGTCAATCTAACTCATATTATTAGCCATATTATGCTTATATGATCGATAGAACGAGAATTACTATACTCACTACTCTTAGTATTATCAATCTAACTCATATTATTAGCCATATTATGCTTAAATGATCGATAGAACGACAATTACTATACTTATTACTCTTATTGTTATCAATCTAACTCATATTGTTAGCCATATTATGCTCATATGATCGATAGAACGAGAATTACTATACTCACTACTCTTAGTATTATCAATCTAACTCATATTATTAACCATATTATGCAAATTTGATCGATAGAACGACAATTACTATACACATTACTCTTACTATTATCAATCTAACTCATATTATTAACCACATTATGCAGATATGATCGATAGAACGAGAATTACTATACTTACTACTCTTAGCATTATCAATCTAACTCATATTATTAGCCATATTATGCTTAAATGATCGATATAACGACAATTACTGTACCTATTACTCTTATTATTATTAATTTAACACATATTATTAGCCATATTATGCTTATATGATTGACAGGACGACAATTACTATACTTATTACACTCACTGTTATCAATCTAACTCATATTATTAACCATATTATGCTTATCTGATCGATAGAACGAGAATTACTATACTCATTACTCTTATTATTATCAATGTAACTCATATTATTAACCATATTATGCCGATATGATCGATAGCACGACATTTAATATCATTATTACTCTTATTATTATGAACCTAACTCATATTATTAGCCATATTATGCTTGTATGATCGATAGAACTACAATTACTATACTCATTACTCTTATTGTTATCAACCTAACTCATATTATTACCCATATTATGCTTATATGATCGATAGAACGACATTTACTATACTTACTACACTTCCTATTATCAATCTAACTTATATTATTGGCCATATTATGCTTATATGATCGATAGAACGACAATTACTACACTTATTACTCTTATTATTATCAATCTAACTCATATTATTAGCCATATTATGCTTAAATAATCGATAGAACGAGAATTACTATACTCACTACTCTTAGTATTATCAATCTAACTCATATTATTAGCCATATTATGCTTAAATGATCGATAGAACGACAATTACTATACTTATTACTCTTATTGTTATCAATCTAACTCATATTGTTAGCCATATTATGCTTATATGATCGATAGAACGAGAATTACTATACTCACTACTCTTAGTATTATCAATCTAACTCATGTTATTAACCATATTATGCAAATTTGATCGATAGAACGACAATCACTAAACTCATTACTCTTATTATTATCAATCTAACTCATATTATTAGCCATATTATGCTTATATGATCGATAGAATGAGAATTACTATACTCACTACTCTTAGTATTATCACTCTAACTCATATTATTAGCCATATTATGCTTATATGATCGATAGAATGACAATTACTATACATATTACTCTTATTGTTATCAATCTAACTCATATTATTAGCCATATTATGCTTATATGTTCGATAGAACGAGAATTACTATACCCACTACTCTTAGTATTATCAATCTAACTCATATTATTAGCCATATTATGCTTAAATGTTCGATAGAACGACAATTACTACACTTATTACTCTTATTATTATCAATCTAACTCATATTATTAGCCATATTATGCTTATATGAGCAATAGAACTACAACTACTATACTTATTACTCTTATTATTATCAATCTAACTCATATTATTAACCATATTATGCAGATATGATCGATAGAACTACAATTACTATACTCATTACTCTTATTGTTATCAATCTAACTCATATTATTAGACATATTATGCTTATATGATCGATAGAACGACAATTACTATACTTATTACTCTTATTATTATAAATATAACTCATATTATTAGCCATATTATGCTTATATGATCGATAGAACGAGAATTACTATACTCACTACTCTTAGTATTATCAATCTAACTCATATTATTAGCCATATTATGCTTATATTATCGATAGAACGACAATTACTATACTTATCACTCTTATTATTATGAATCTAACTCATATTATTAGCCATATTATGCTTATATGATCGATAGAATGACAATCACTATACTTATTACTCTTATTATTATCAATCTAACTCATATTATTAACCATATTATGCTTATATGATCGATAGAACGAGAATTACTATACTCACTACTCTTAGTATTATCAATCTAACTCATATTATTAGCCATATTATGCTTATATTATCGATAGAACGACAATTACTATACTTATCACTCTTATTATTATGAATCTAACTCATATTATTAGCCATATTATGCTTATATGATCGATAGAATGACAATCACTATACTTATTACTCTTATTATTATCAATCTAACTCATATTATTAACCATATTATGCTTATATGATCGATAGAATGAGAATTACTATACTCACTACTCTTAGTATTATCACTCTAACTCATATTATTAGCCATATTATGCTTATATGATCGATAGAATGACAATTACTATACATATTACTCTTATTGTTATCAATCTAACTCATATTATTAGCCATATTATGCTTATATGTTCGATAGAACGAGAATTACTATACCCACTACTCTTAGTATTATCAATCTAACTCATATTATTAGCCATATTATGCTTAAATGTTCGATAGAACGACAATTACTACACTTATTACTCTTATTATTATCAATCTAACTCATATTATTAGCCATATTATGCTTATATGAGCAATAGAACTACAACTACTATACTTATTACTCTTATTATTATCAATCTAACTCATATTATTAACCATATTATGCAGATATGATCGATAGAACTACAATTACTATACTCATTACTCTTATTGTTATCAATCTAACTCATATTATTAGACATATTATGCTTATATGATCGATAGAACGACAATTACTATACTTATTACTCTTATTATTATAAATATAACTCATATTATTAGCCATATTATGCTTATATGATCGATAGAACGAGAATTACTATACTCACTACTCTTAGTATTATCAATCTAACTCATATTATTAGCCATATTATGCTTATATTATCGATAGAACGACAATTACTATACTTATCACTCTTATTATTATGAATCTAACTCATATTATTAGCCATATTATGCTTATATGATCGATAGAATGACAATCACTATACTTATTACTCTTATTATTATCAATCTAACTCATATTATTAACCATATTATGCTTATATGATCGATAGAACGACAATTACTATACTTATTACTCTTATTATTATAAATATAACTCATATTATTAGCCATATTATGCTTATATGATCGATAGAACGACAATTACTATACACATTACTCTTACTATTATCAATCTAACTCATATTATTAACCACATTATGCAGATATGATCGATAGAACGAGAATTACTATACTTACTACTCTTAGTATTATCAATCTAACTCATATTATTAGCCATATTATGCTTAAATGATCGATAGAACGACAATTACTGTACCTATTACTCTTATTATTATTAATTTAACACATATTATTAGCCATATTATGCTTATATGATTGACAGGACGACAATTACTATACTTATTACACTCACTGTTATCAATCTAACTCATATTATTAACCATATTATGCTTATATGATCGATAGAACGAGAATTACTATACTCATTACTCTTATTATTATCAATGTAACTCATATTATTAACCATATTATGCCGATATGATCGATAGCACGACATTTAATATCATTATTACTCTTATTATTATGAACCTAACTCATATTATTAGCCATATTATGCTTAAATGATCGATAGAACGACAATTACTATACTTATTACTCTCATTGTTATCAATCTAACTCATATTGTTAGCCATATTATGCTTATATGATCGATAGAACGAGAATTACTATACTCACTACTCTTAGTATTGTCAATCTAACTCATATTATTAGCCATATTATGCAAATTTGATCGATAGAACGACAATCACTAACTCATTACTCTTATTATTATCAATCTAACTCATATTGTTAGCCATATTATGCTTATATGATCGATAGAGTGAGAATTACTACACTCACTACTCTTAGTATTATCACTCTAACTCATATTATTAGCCATATTATGCTTATATGATCGATAGAACGACAATTACTATACTTATTACTCTTATTGTTATCAATCTAACTCATATTGTTAGCCATATTATGCTTATATGATCGATAGAACGAGAATTACTATACTCACTACTCTTAGTATTGTCAATCTAACTCATATTATTAGCCATATTATGCTTATATGATCGATAGAACGAGAATTACTATACTCACTACTCTTAGTATTATCAATCTAACTCATATTATTAGCCATATTATGCTTAAATGATCGATAGAACGACAATTACTATACTTATTACTCTTATTGTTATCAATCTAACTCATATTGTTAGCCATATTATGCTTATATGATCGATAGAACGAGAATTACTATACTCACTACTCTTAGTATTATCAATCTAACTAATGTTATTAACCATATTATGCAAATTTGATCGATAGAACGACAATCACTAAACTCATTACTCTTATTATTATCAATCTAACTCATATTATTAGCCATATTATGCTTATATGATCGATAGAATGAGAATTACTATACTCACTACTCTTAGTATTATCACTCTAACTCATATTATTAGCCATATTATGCTTATATGATCGATAGAATGACAATTACTATACATATTACTCTTATTGTTATCAATCTAACTCATATTATTAGCCATATTATGCTTATATGTTCGATAGAACGAGAATTACTATACCCACTACTCTTAGTATTATCAATCTAACTCATATTATTAGCCATATTATGCTTAAATGTTCGATAGAACGACAATTACTACACTTATTACTCTTATTATTATCAATCTAACTCATATTATTAGCCATATTATGCTTATATGAGCAATAGAACTACAACTACTATACTTATTACTCTTATTATTATCAATCTAACTCATATTATTAACCATATTATGCAGATATGATCGATAGAACTACAATTACTATACTCATTACTCTTATTGTTATCAATCTAACACATATTATTAGACATATTATGCTTATATGATTGACAGGACGACAATTACTATACTTATTACACTCACTGTTATCAATCTAACTCATATTATTAACCATATTATGCTTATATGATCGATAGAACGAGAATTACTATACTCATTACTCTTATTATTATCAATGTAACTCATATTATTAACCATATTATGCCGATATGATCGATAGCACGACATTTAATATCATTATTACTCTTATTATTATGAACCTAACTCATATTATTAGCCATATTATGCTTAAATGATCGATAGAACGACAATTACTATACTTATTACTCTCATTGTTATCAATCTAACTCATATTGTTAGCCATATTATGCTTATATGATCGATAGAACGAGAATTACTATACTCACTACTCTTAGTATTGTCAATCTAACTCATATTATTAGCCATATTATGCTTATATGATCGATAGAACGAGAATTACTATACTCACTACTCTTAGTATTATCAATCTAACTCATATTATTAGCCATATTATGCTTAAATGATCGATAGAACGACAATTACTATACTTATTACTCTTATTGTTATCAATCTAACTCATATTGTTAGCCATATTATGCTTATATGATCGATAGAACGAGAATTACTATACTCACTACTCTTAGTATTATCAATCTAACTCATATTATTAACCATATTATGCAAATTTGATCGATAGAACGACAATCACTAAACTCATTACTCTTATTATTATCAATCTAACTCATATTATTAGCCATATTATGCTTATATGATCGATAGAATGAGAATTACTATACTCACTACTCTTAGTATTATCACTCTAACTCATATTATTAGCCATATTATGCTTATATGATCGATAGAACGATAATTACTATACTTATTACACTTATTGTTATCAATCTAACTCATATCATTAGCCATATTATGCTTATATGATCCATAGAACGAGAATTACTATACTCACTACTCTTAGTATTATCAATCTAACTCATATTATTAGCCATATTATGCTTATATTATCGATAGATCGACAATTACTATACTTATTACTGTTACTATTATCAATCTAACTCATATTATTAGCCATATTATGCTTAAATGATCGATAGAACGACAATTACTATACATATTACTCTTATTGTTATCAATCTAACTCATATTATTAGCCATATTATGCTTAAATGATCGATAGAACGACAATTACTGTACCTATTACTCTTATTATTATTAATTTAACACATATTATTAGCCATATTATGCTTATATGTTCGATAGAACGAGAATTACTATACTCACTACTCTTAGTATTATCAATCTAACTCATATTATTAGCCATATTATGCTTAAATGATCGATAGAACGACAATTACTACACTTATTACTCTTATTATTATCAATCTAACTCATATTATTAGCCATATTATGCTTATATGAGCAATAGAACTACAACTACTATACTTATTACTCTTATTATTATCAATCTAACTCATATTATTAACCATATTATGCAGATATGATCGATAGAACTACAATTACTATACTCATTACTCTTATTGTTATCAATCTAACTCATATTATTAGACATATTATGCTTATATGATCGATAGAACGACAATTACTATACTTATTACTCTTATTATTATAAATATAACTCATATTATTAGCCATATTATGCTTATATGATCGATAGAACGAGAATTACTATACCCACTACTCTTAGTATTATCAATCTAACTCATATTATTAGCCATATTATGCTTATATTATCGATAGAACGACAATTACTATACTTATCACTCTTATTATTATGAATCTAACTCATATTATTAGCCATATTATGCTTATATGATCGATAGAATGACAATCACTATACTTATTACTCTTATTATTATCAATCTAACTCATATTATTAACCATATTATGCTTATATGATCGATAGAACGACAATTACTATACTTATTACTCTTATTATTATAAATATAACTCATATTATTAGCCATATTATGCTTATATGATCGATAGAACGACAATTACTATACACATTACTCTTACTATTATCAATCTAACTCATATTATTAACCACATTATGCAGATATGATCGATAGAACGAGAATTACTATACTTACTACTCTTAGTATTATCAATCTAACTCATATTATTAGCCATATTATGCTTAAATGATCGATAGAACGACAATTACTGTACCTATTACTCTTATTATTATTAATTTAACACATATTATTAGCCATATTATGCTTATATGATTGACAGGACGACAATTACTATACTTATTACACTCACTGTTATCAATCTAACAAATATTATTAACCATATTATGCTTATATGATCGATAGAACGAGAATTACTATACTCATTACTCTTATTATTATCAATGTAACTCATATTATTAACCATATTATGCCGATATGATCGATAGCACGACATCTAATATAATTATTACTCTTCTTATTATGAACCTAACTCATATTATTAGCCATATTATGCTTGTATGATCGATAGAACTACAATTACTATACTCATTACTCTCATTGTTATCAACCTAACTCATATTATTACCCATATTATGCTTATATGATCGATAGAACGACAATTACTATACTTATTACACTCACTATTATCAATCTAACTAATATTATTAACCATATTATGCAGATATGATCGATAGCACGACCTTTACTATACCTATTACTCTTATTATTATCAGCCTAACTCATATTATTAGACGTATTATGCTTATATGATCGACAGAACGACAACTACTATATTTATTACACTCACTGTTATCAATCTAACTCATATTATTAACCATATTATGCAAATTTGATCGATAGAACGACAATCACTATACATATTAGTCTTATTATTATCAACCTAACTCATATTATTAGCCATATTATGCTTAAATGATCGATAGAACGACAATTACTATACTTATTACTCGTATTATTATCAATCTAACTCATATTATTAACAATATTATGCTTATAATATCGATAGAACGACAATTACTATACTTATTACTGTTATTTTTATCAATCTAACTCATATTATTAGCCATATTATGCTTAAATGATCGATAGAACTACAATTACTATACTCATTGCTCTTATTATTATCAATCTAACTCATATTATTAGCCATATTATGCTTATATGATCGATAGAATGAGAATTACTATACTCACTACTCTTAGTATTATCACTCTAACTCATATTATTAGCCATATTATGCTTATATGATCGATAGAACGACAATTACTATACTTATTATTCTTATTGTTATCAATCTAACTCATATTTTTAGCCATATTATGCTTATATGATCGATAGAACGAGAATTACTATACTCACTACTCTTAGTATTATCAATCTAACTCATATTATTAGCCATATTATGCTTATATGATCGATAGAACGACAATCACTAAACTCATTACTCTTATTATTATCAATCTAACTCATATTGTTAGCCATATTATGCTTATATGATCGATAGAGTGAGAATTACTACACTCACTACTCTTAGTATTATCACTCTAACTCATATTATTAGCCATATTATGCTTATATGATCGATAGAACGACAAGTACTATACTTATTACTCTTATTGTTATCAATCTAACTCATATTGTTAGCCATATTATGCTTATATGATCGATAGAACGAGAATTACTATACTCACTACTCTTAGTATTGTCAATCTAACTCATATTATTAGCCATATTATGCTTATATGATCGATAGAACGAGAATTACTATACTCACTACTCTTAGTATTATCAATCTAACTCATATTATTAGCCATATTATGCTTAAATGATCGATAGAACGACAATTACTATACTTATTACTCTTATTGTTATCAATCTAACTCATATTGTTAGCCATATTATGCTTATATGATCGATAGAACGAGAATTACTATACTCACTACTCTTAGTATTATCAATCTAACTCATATTATTAACCATATTATGCAAATTTGATCGATAGAACGACAATCACTAAACTCATTACTCTTATTATTATCAATCTAACTCATATTATTAGCCATATTATGCTTATATGATCGATAGAATGAGAATTACTATACTCACTACTCTTAGTATTATCACTCTAACTCATATTATTAGCCATATTATGCTTATATGATCGATAGAATGACAATTACTATACATATTACTCTTATTGTTATCAATCTAACTCATATTATTAGCCATATTATGCTTATATGTTCGATAGAACGAGAATTACTATACCCACTACTCTTAGTATTATCAATCTAACTCATATTATTAGCCATATTATGCTTAAATGATCGATAGAACGACAATTACTACACTTATTACTCTTATTATTATCAATCTAACTCATATTATTAGCCATATTATGCTTATATGAGCAATAGAACTACAACTACTATACTTATTACTCTTATTATTATCAATCTAACTCATATTATTAACCATATTATGCAGATATGATCGATAGAACTACAATTACTATACTCATTACTCTTATTGTTATCAATCTAACTCATATTATTAGACATATTATGCTTATATGATCGATAGAACGACAATTACTATACTTATTACTCTTATTATTATAAATATAACTCATATTATTAGCCATATTATGCTTATATGATCGATAGAACGAGAATTACTATACTCACTACTCTTAGTATTATCAATCTAACTCATATTATTAGCCACATTATGCTTATATTATCGATAGAACGACAATTACTATACTTATCACTCTTATTATTATGAATCTAACTCATATTATTAGCCATATTATGCTTATATGATCGATAGAATGACAATAACTATACTTATTACTCTTATTATTATCAATCTAACTCATATTATTAACCATATTATGCTTATATGATCGATAGAACGACAATTACTATACACATTACTCTTACTATTATCAATCTAACTCATATTATTAACCACATTATGCAGATATGATCGATAGAACGAGAATTACTATACTTACTACTCTTAGTATTATCAATCTAACTCATATTATTAGCCATATTATGCTTAAATGATCGATAGAACGACAATTACTGTACCTATTACTCTTATTATTATTAATTTAACACATATTATTAGCCATATTATGCTTATATGATTGACAGGACGACAATTACTATACTTATTACACTCACTGTTATCAATTTAACTCATATTATTAACCATATTGTGCTTATATGATCGATAGAACGAGAATTACTATACTCATTACTCTTATTATTATCAATGTAACTCATATTATTAACCATATTATGCCGATATGATCGATAGCACGACATTTAATATCATTATTACTCTTATTATTATGAACCTAACTCATATTATTAGCCATATTATGCTTGTATGATCGATAGAACTACAATTACTATACTCATTACTCTTATTGTTATCAACCTAACTCATATTATTACCCATATTATGCTTATATGATCGATAGAACGACATTTACTATACTTATTACACTTCCTATTATCAATCTAACTTATATTATTGGCCGTATTATGCTTATATGATCGATAGAACGACAATTACTACACTTATTACTCTTATTGTTATCAATCTAACTCATATTATTAGCCATATTATGCTTAAATGATCGATAGAACGACAATTACTACACGTATTACTCTTATTATTATCAATCTAACTCATATTATTAGCCATATTATGCTTATATGAGCAATAGAACTACAACTACTGTACTTATTACTTTTATTATTATCAATCTAACTCATATTATTAACCATATTATGCAGATATGATCGATAGCACGACATTTACTATACCTATTACTCTTATTATTATCAGCCTAACTCATATTATTAGACGTATTATGCTTATATGATCGACAGAACGACAACTACTATATTTATTACACTCACTGTTATCAATCTAACTCATATTATTAACCATATTATGCAAATTTGATCGATAGAACGACAATCACTATACATATTAGTCTTATTATTATCAACCTAACTCATATTATTAGCCATATTATGCTTAAATGATCGATAGAACGACAATTACTATACTTATTACTCTTATTGTTATCAATCTAACTCATATTTTTAGGCATATTATGCTTATATGATCGATAGAACGAGAATTACTATACTTATTACACTCACTATTATCAATCTAACTCATATTATTAACCATATTATGCAGATATGATCGATAGCACGACATTTACTATACCTATTACTCTTATTATTATCAGCCTAACTCATATTATTAGACGTATTATGCTTATATGATCGACAGAACGACAACTACTATATTTATTACACTCACTGTTATCAATCTAACTCATATTATTAACCATATTATGCAAATTTGATCGATAGAACGACAATCACTATACATATTAGTCTTATTATTATCCACCTAACTCATATTATTAGCCATATTATGCTTAAATGATCGATAGAACCACAATTACTATACTTATTACTCGTATTATTATCAATCTAACTCATATTATTAACAATATTATGCTTATAATATCGATAGAACGACAATTACTATACTTATTACTGTTATTTTTATCAATCTAACTCATATTATTAGCCATATTATGCTTAAATGATCGATAGAACTACAATTACTATACTCATTGCTCTTATTATTATCAATCTAACTCATATTATTAGCCATATTATGCTTATATGATCGATAGAATGAGAATTACTATACTCACTACTCTTAGTATTATCACTCTAACTCATATTATTCGCCATATTATGCTTATATGATCGATAGAACGACAATTACTATACTTATTACTCTTATTGTTATCAATCTAACTCATATTTTTAGCCATATTATGCTTATATGATCGATAGAACGAGAATTACTATACTCACTACTCTTAGTATTATCAATCTAACTCATATTATTAACCATATTATGCAGATATGATCGATAGAACTACAATTACTATAATCATTACTCTTATTGTTATAAATATAACTCATATTATTAGCCATATTATGCTTATATGATCGATAGAACGAGAATTACTATACTCACTACTCTTAGTATTATCAATCTAACTCATATTATTAGCCACATTATGCTTATATTATCGATAGAACGACAATTACTATACTTATCACTCTTATTATTATGAATCTAACTCATATTATTAGCCATATTATGCTTATATGATCGATAGAATGACAATAACTATACTTATTACTCTTATTATTATCAATCTAACTCATATTATTAACCATATTATGCTTATATGATCGATAGAACGACAATTACTATACTTATTACTCTTATTATTATAAATATAACTCATATTATTAGCCATATTATACTTATATGATCGATAGAACGACAATTACTATACACATTACTCTTACTATTATCAATCTAACTCATATTATTAACCACATTATGCAGATATGATCGATAGAACGAGAATTACTATACTTACTACTCTTAGTATTATCAATCTAACTCATATTATTAGCCATATTATGCTTAAATGATCGATAGAACGACAATTACTGTACCTATTACTCTTATTATTATTAATTTAACACATATTATTAGCCATATTATGCTTATATGATTGACAGGACGACAATTACTATACTTATTACACTCACTGTTATCAATCTAACTCATATTATGAACCATATTGTGCTTATATGATCGATAGAACGAGAATTACTATACTCATTACTCTTATTATTATCAATGTAACTCATATTATTAACCATATTATGCCGATATGATCGATAGCACGACATTTAATATCATTATTACTCTTATTATTATGAACCTAACTCATATTATTAGCCATATTATGCTTGTATGATCGATAGAACTACAATTACTATACTCATTACTCTTATTGTTATCAACCTAACTCATATTATTACCCATATTATGCTTATATGATCGATAGAACGACATTTACTATACTTATTACACTTCCTATTATCAATCTAACTTATATTATTGGCCATATTATGCTTATATGATCGATAGAACGACAATTACTACACTTATTACTCTTATTGTTATCAATCCAACTCATATTATTAGCCATATTATGCTTAAATGATCGATAGAACGACAATTACTACACGTATTACTCTTATTATTATCAATCTAACTCATATTATTAGCCATATTATGCTTATATGAGCAATAGAACTACAACTACTGTACTTATTACTCTTATTATTATCAATCTAACTCATATTATTAACCATATTATGCAGATATGATCGATAGCACGACATTTACTATACCTATTACTCTTATTATTATCAGCCTAACTCATATTATTAGACGTATTATGCTTATATGATCGACAGAACGACAACTACTATATTTATTACACTCACTGTTATCAATCTAACTCATATTATTAACCATATTATGCAAATTTGATCGATAGAACGACAATCACTATACATATTAGTCTTATTATTATCAACCTAACTCATATTATTAGCCATATTATGCTTAAATGATCGATAGAACGACAATTACTATACTTATTACTCTTATTGTTATCAATCTAACTCATATTTTTAGGCATATTATGCTTATATGATCGATAGAACGAGAATTACTATACTTATTACACTCACTATTATCAATCTAACTCATATTATTAACCATATTATGCAGATATGATCGATAGCACGACATTTACTATACCTATTACTCTTATTATTATCAGCCTAACTCATATTATTAGACGTATTATGCTTATATGATCGACAGAACGACAACTACTATATTTATTACACTCACTGTTATCAATCTAACTCATATTATTAACCATATTATGCAAATTTGATCGATAGAACGACAATCACTATACATATTAGTCTTATTATTATCAACCTAACTCATATTATTAGCCATATTATGCTTAAATGATCGATAGAACCACAATTACTATACTTATTACTCGTATTATTATCAATCTAACTCATATTATTAACAATATTATGCTTATAATATCGATAGAACGACAATTACTATACTTATTACTGTTATTTTTATCAATCTAACTCATATTATTAGCCATATTATGCTTAAATGATCGATAGAACTACAATTACTATACTCATTGCTCTTATTATTACCAATCTAACTCATATTATTAGCCATATTATGCTTATATGATCGATAGAATGAGAATTACTATACTCACTACTCTTAGTATTATCACTCTAACTCATATTATTCGCCATATTATGCTTATATGATCGATAGAACGACAATTACTATACTTATTACTCTTATTGTTATCAATCTAACTCATATTTTTAGCCATATTATGCTTATATGATCGATAGAACGAGAATTACTATACTCACTACTCTTAGTATTATCAATCTAACTCATATTATTAGCCATATTATGCTTATATGATCGATAGAACGACAATTACTATACTTATTACTCTTATTGTTATCAATCTAACTCATATTGTTAGCCATATTATGCTTATATGATCGATAGAACGAGAATTACTATACTCACTACTCTTAGTATTATCAATCTAACTCATATTATTAGCCATATTATGCTTAAATGATCGATAGAACGACAATTACTATACTTATTACTCTTATTGTTATCAATCTAACTCATATTGTTAGCCATATTATGCTTATATGATCGATAGAACGAGAATTACTATACTCACTACTCTTAGTATTATCAATCTAACTCATATTATTAACCATATTATGCAAATTTGATCGATAGAACGACAATCACTAAACTCATTACTCTTATTATTATCAATCTAACTCATATTATTAGCCATATTATGCTTATATGATCGATAGAATGAGAATTACTACACTCACTACTCTTAGTGTTATCACTCTAACTCATATTATTAGCCATATTATGCTTATATGATCGATAGAACGACAATTACTATACTTATTACTCTTATTGTTATCAATCTAACTCATATTGTTAGCCATATTATGCTTATATGATCGATAGAACGAGAATTACTATACCCACTACTCTTAGTATTGTCAATCTAACTCATATTATTAGCCATATTATGCTTATATGATCGATAGAACGACAATTACTATACTTATTACTCTTATTGTTATCAATCTAACTCATATTATTAGCCATATTATGCTTAAATGATCGATAGAACGACAATTACTATACTTATTACTCTTATTGTTATCAATCTAACTCATATTGTTAGCCATATTATGCTTATATGATCGATAGAACGAGAATTACTATACTCACTACTCTTAGTATTATCAATCTAACTCATATTATTAACCATATTATGCAAATTTGATCGATAGAACGACAATTACTATACTTATTACTCTTATTGTTATCAATCTAACTCATATTGTTAGCCATATTATGCTTATATGATCGATAGAACGAGGATTACTATACTCACTACTCTTAGTATTGTCAATCTAACTCATATTATTAGCCATATTATGCTTATATGATCGATAGAACGAGAATTACTATACTCACTACTCTTAGTATTATCAATCTAACTCATATTATTAGCCATATTATGCTTAAATGATCGATAGAACGACAATTACTATACTTATTACTCTTATTGTTATCAATCTAACTCATATTGTTAGCCATATTATGCTTATATGATCGATAGAACGAGAATTACTATACTCACTACTCTTAGTATTATCAATCGAACTCATATTATTAACCATATTATGCAAATTTGATCGATAGAACGACAATCACTAAACTCATTACTCTTATTATTATCAATCTAACTCATATTATTAGCCATATTATGCTTATATGATCGATAGAATGAGAATTACTACACTCACTACTCTTAGTATTATCACTCTAACTCATATTATTAGCCATATTATGCTTATATGATCGATAGAACGACAATTACTATACTTATTACTCTTATTGTTATCAATCTAACTCATATTGTTAGCCATATTATGCTTATATGATCGATAGAACGAGAATTACTATACCCACTACTCTTAGTATTGTCAATCTAACTCATATTATTAGCCATATTATGCTTATATGATCGATAGAACGACAATTACTATACTTATTACTCTTATTGTTATCAATCTAACTCATATTGTTAGCCATATTATGCTTATATGATCGATAGAACGAGAATTACTATACTCACTACTCTTAGTATTGTCAATCTAACTCATATTATTAGCCATATTATGCTTATATGATCGATAGAACGAGAATTACTATACTCACTACTCTTAGTATTATCAATCTAACTCATATTATTAGCCATATTATGCTTAAATGATCGATAGAACGACAATTACTATACTTATTACTCTTATTGTTATCAATCTAACTCATATTGTTAGCCACATTATGCAGATATGATCGATAGAACGACAATTACTATACATATTACTCTTATTGTTATCAATCTAACTCATATTATTAGCCATATTATGCTTATATGTTCGATAGAACGAGAATTACTATACTCACTACTCTTAGTATTATCAATCTAACTCATATTATTAGCCATATTATGCTTAAATGATCGATAAAACGACAATTACTACACTTATTACTCTTATTATTATCAATCTAACTCATATTATTAGCCATATTATGCTTATATGAGCAATAGAACTACAACTACTATACTTATTACTCTTATTATTATCAATCTAACTCATATTATTAGCCATATTATGCTTATATGAGCAATAGAACTACAACTACTATACTTATTACTCTTATTATTATCAATCTAACTCATATTATTAACCATATTATGCAGATATGATCGATAGAACAACAATTACTATACTTATTACTTTTATTGTTATCAATCTAACTCATATTATTAGCCATATTATGCTTAAATGATCGATAGAACGATAATTACTATACTTATTACTCTTATTATTATCAATCTAACTCATATTATTAGCCATATTATGCTTATATGATCGATAGAACGACAATTACTATACTTATTACACTCACTATTATCAATCTAACTCATATTATTAACCATATTATGCAGATATGATCGATAGCACGACATTTACTATTCCTATTACTCTTATTATTATCAGCCTAACTCATATTATTAGACGTATTATGCTTATATGATCGACAGAACGACAACTACTATATTTATTACACTCACTGTTATCAATCTAACTCATATTATTAACCATATTATGCAAATTTGATCGATAGAACGACAATCACTATACATATTAGTCTTATTATTATCAACCTAACTCATATTATTAGCCATATTATGCTTAAATGATCGATAGAACGACAATTACTATACTTATTACTCTTATTGTTATCAATCTAACTCATATTTTTAGCCATATTATGCTTATATGATCGATAGAACGAGAATTACTATACTTATTACACTCACTATTATCAATCTAACTCATATTATTAACCATATTATGCAGATATGATCGATAGCACGACATTTACTATACCTATTACTCTTATTATTATCAGCCTAACTCATATTATTAGACGTATTATGCTTATATGATCGACAGAACGACAACTACTATATTTATTACACTCACTGTTATCAATCTAACTCATATTATTAACCATATTATGCAAATTTGATCGATAGAACGACAATCACTATACATATTAGTCTTATTATTATCAACCTAACTCATATTATTAGCCATATTATGCTTAAATGATCGATAGAACGACAATTACTATACTTATTACTCGTATTATTATCAATCTAACTCATATTATTAACAATATTATGCTTATAATATCGATATAACGACAATTACTATACTTATTACTGTTATTTTTATCAATCTAACTCATATTATTAGCCATATTATGCCTAAATGATCGATAGAACTACAATTACTATACTCATTGCTCTTATTATTATCAATCTAACTCATATTATTAGCCATATTACGCTTATATGATCGATAGAATGAGAATTACTATACTCACTACTCTTAGTATTATCACTCTAACTCATATTATTCGCCATATTATGCTTATATGATCGATAGAACGACAATTACTATACTTATTACTCTTATTGTTATCAATCTAACTCATATTTTTAGCCATATTATGCTTATATGATCGATAGAACGAGAATTACTATACTCACTACTCTTAGTATTATCAATCTAACTCATATTATTAGCCATATTATGCTTATATGATCGATAGAACGACAATTACTATACTTATTACTCTTATTGTTATCAATCTAACCCATATTGTTAGCCATATTATGCTTATATGATCGATAGAGCGAGAATTACTATACTCACTACTCTTAGTATTGTCAATCTAACTCATATTATTAGCCATATTATGCTTATATGATCGATAGAACGAGAATTACTATACTCACTACTCTTAGTATTATCAATCTAACTCATATTATTAGCCATATTATGCTTAAATGATCGATAGAACGACAATTACTATACTTATTACTCTTATTGTTATCAATCTAACTCATATTGTTAGCCATATTATGCTTATATGATCGATAGAACGAGAATTACTATACTCACTACTCTTAGTATTATCAATCGAACTCATATTATTAACCATATTATGCAAATTTGATCGATAGAACGACAATCACTAAACTCATTACTCTTATTATTATCAATCTAACTCATATTATTAGCCATATTATGCTTATATGATCGATAGAATGAGAATTACTACACTCACTACTCTTAGTATTATCACTCTAACTCATATTATTAGCCATATTATGCTTATATGATCGATAGAACGACAATTACTATACTTATTACTCTTATTGTTATCAATCTAACTCATATTGTTAGCCATATTATGCTTATATGATCGATAGAACGAGAATTACTATACCCACTACTCTTAGTATTGTCAATCTAACTCATATTATTAGCCATATTATGCTTATATGATCGATAGAACGACAATTACTATACTTATTACTCTTATTGTTATCAATCTAACTCATATTGTTAGCCATATTATGCTTATATGATCGATAGAACGAGAATTACTATACTCACTACTCTTAGTATTGTCAATCTAACTCATATTATTAGCCATATTATGCTTATATGATCGATAGAACGAGAATTACTATACTCACTACTCTTAGTATTATCAATCTAACTCATATTATTAGCCATATTATGCTTAAATGATCGATAGAACGACAATTACTATACTTATTACTCTTATTGTTATCAATCTAACTCATATTGTTAGCCACATTATGCAGATATGATCGATAGAACGACAATTACTATACATATTACTCTTATTGTTATCAATCTAACTCATATTATTAGCCATATTATGCTTATATGTTCGATAGAACGAGAATTACTATACTCACTACTCTTAGTATTATCAATCTAACTCATATTATTAGCCATATTATGCTTAAATGATCGATAAAACGACAATTACTACACTTATTACTCTTATTATTATCAATCTAACTCATATTATTAGCCATATTATGCTTATATGAGCAATAGAACTACAACTACTATACTTATTACTCTTATTATTATCAATCTAACTCATATTATTAGCCATATTATGCTTATATGAGCAATAGAACTACAACTACTATACTTATTACTCTTATTATTATCAATCTAACTCATATTATTAACCATATTATGCAGATATGATCGATAGAACAACAATTACTATACTTATTACTTTTATTGTTATCAATCTAACTCATATTATTAGCCATATTATGCTTAAATGATCGATAGAACGATAATTACTATACTTATTACTCTTATTATTATCAATCTAACTCATATTATTAGCCATATTATGCTTATATGATCGATAGAACGAGAATTACTATACTTATTACACTCACTATTATCAATCTAACTCATATTATTAACCATATTATGCAGATATGATCGATAGCACGACATTTACTATACCTATTACTCTTATTATTATCAGCCTAACTCATATTATTAGACGTATTATGCTTATATGATCGACAGAACGACAACTACTATATTTATTACACTCACTGTTATCAATCTAACTCATATTATTAACCATATTATGCAAATTTGATCGATAGAACGACAATCACTATACATATTAGTCTTATTATTATCAACCTAACTCATATTATTAGCCATATTATGCTTAAATGATCGATAGAACGACAATTACTATACTTATTACTCGTATTATTATCAATCTAACTCATATTTTTAGCCATATTATGCTTATATGATCGATAGAACGAGAATTACTATACTTATTACACTCACTATTATCAATCTAACTCATATTATTAACCATATTATGCAGATATGATCGATAGCACGACATTTACTATACCTATTACTCTTATTATTATCAGCCTAACTCATATTATTAGACGTATTATGCTTATATGATCGACAGAACGACAACTACTATATTTATTACACTCACTGTTATCAATCTAACTCATATTATTAACCATATTATGCAAATTTGATCGATAGAACGACAATCACTATACATATTAGTCTTATTATTATCAACCTAACTCATATTATTAGCCATATTATGCTTAAATGATCGATAGAACGACAATTACTATACTTATTACTCGTATTATTATCAATCTAACTCATATTATTAACAATATTATGCTTATAATATCGATATAACGACAATTACTATACTTATTACTGTTATTTTTATCAATCTAACTCATATTATTAGCCATATTATGCCTAAATGATCGATAGAACTACAATTACTATACTCATTGCTCTTATTATTATCAATCTAACTCATATTATTAGCCATATTACGCTTATATGATCGATAGAATGAGAATTACTATACTCACTACTCTTAGTATTATCACTCTAACTCATATTATGAGCCATATTATGCTTATATGATCGATAGAACGACAATTACTATACATATTACTCTTATTGTTATCAATCTAACTCATATTATTAGCCATATTATGCTTATATGTTCGATAGAACGAGAATTACTATACTCACTACTCTTAGTATTATCAATCTAACTCATATTATTAGCCATATTATGCTTAAATGATCGATAAAACGACAATTACTACACTTATTACTCTTATTATTATCAATCTAACTCATATTATTAGCCATATTATGCTTATATGAGCAATAGAACTACAACTACTATACTTATTACTCTTATTATTATCAATCTAACTCATATTATTAGCCATATTATGCTTATATGAGCAATAGAACTACAACTACTATACTTATTACTCTTATTATTATCAATCTAACTCATATTATTAACCATATTATGCAGATATGATCGATAGAACGACAATTACTATACTTATTACTTTTATTGTTATCAATCTAACTCATATTATTAGCCATATTATGCTTAAATGATCGATAGAACGATAATTACTATACTTATTACTCTTATTATTATCAATCTAACTCATATTATTAGCCATATTATGCTTATATGATCGATAGAACGACAATTACTATACTTATTACACTCACTATTATCAATCTAACTCATATTATTAACCATATTATGCAGATATGATCGATAGCACGACATTTACTATTCCTATTACTCTTATTATTATCAGCCTAACTCATATTATTAGACGTATTATGCTTATATGATCGACAGAACGACAACTACTATATTTATTACACTCACTGTTATCAATCTAACTCATATTATTAACCATATTATACAAATTTGATCGATAGAACGACAATCACTATACATATTAGTCTTATTATTATCAACCTAACTCATATTATTAGCCATATTATGCTTAAATGATCGATAGAACGACAATTACTATACTTATTACTCTTATTGTTATCAATCTAACTCATATTTTTAGCCATATTATGCTTATATGATCGATAGAACGAGAATTACTATACTTATTACACTCACTATTATCAATCTAACTCATATTATTAACCATATTATGCAGATATGATCGATAGCACGACATTTACTATACCTATTACTCTTATTATTATCAGCCTAACTCATATTATTAGACGTATTATGCTTATATGATCGACAGAACGACAACTACTATATTTATTACACTCACTGTTATCAATCTAACTCATATTATTAACCATATTATGCAAATTTGATCGATAGAACGACAATCACTATACATATTAGTCTTATTATTATCAACCTAACTCATATTATTAGCCATATTATGCTTAAATGATCGATAGAACGACAATTACTATACTTATTACTCGTATTATTATCAATCTAACTCATATTATTAACAATATTATGCTTATAATATCGATATAACGACAATTACTATACTTATTACTGTTATTTTTATCAATCTAACTCATATTATTAGCCATATTATGCCTAAATGATCGATAGAACTACAATTACTATACTCATTGCTCTTATTATTATCAATCTAACTCATATTATTAGCCATATTACGCTTATATGATCGATAGAATGAGAATTACTATACTCACTACTCTTAGTATTATCACTCTAACTCATATTATTCGCCATATTATGCTTATATGATCGATAGAACGACAATTACTATACTTATTACTCTTATTGTTATCAATCTAACTCATATTTTTAGCCATATTATGCTTATATGATCGATAGAACGAGAATTACTATACTCACTACTCTTAGTATTATCAATCTAACTCATATTATTAGCCATATTATGCTTATATGATCGATAGAACGACAATTACTATACTTATTACTCTTATTGTTATCAATCTAACTCATATTGTTAGCCATATTATGCTTATATGATCGATAGAACGAGAATTACTATACTCACTACTCTTAGTATTGTCAATCTAACTCATATTATTAGCCATATTATGCTTATATGATCGATAGAACGAGAATTACTATACTCACTACTCTTAGTATTATCAATCTAACTCATATTATTAGCCATATTATGCTTAAATGATCGATAGAACGACAATTACTATACTTATTACTCTTATTGTTATCAATCTAACTCATATTGTTAGCCATATTATGCTTATATGATCGATAGAACGAGAATTACTATACTCACTACTCTTAGTATTATCAATCTAACTCATATTATTAACCATATTATGCAAATTTGATCGATAGAACGACAATCACTAAACTCATTACTCTTATTATTATCAATCTAACTCATATTATTAGCCATATTATGCTTATATGATCGATAGAATGAGAATTACTACACTCACTACTCTTAGTATTATCACTCTAACTCATATTATTAGCCATATTATGCTTATATGATCGATAGAACGACAATTACTATACTTATTACTCTTATTGTTATCAATCTAACTCATATTATTAGCCATATTATGCTTATATGATCGATAGAATGAGAATTACTACACTCACTACTCTTAGTATTATCACTCTAACTCATATTATTAGCCATATTATGCTTATATGATCGATAGAACGACAATTACTATACTTATTACTCTTATTGTTATCAATCTAACTCATATTGTTAGCCATATTATGCTTATATGATCGATAGAACGAGAATTACTATACCCACTACTCTTAGTATTGTCAATCTAACTCATATTATTAGCCATATTATGCTTATATGATCGATAGAACGACAATTACTATACTTATTACTCTTATTGTTATCAATCTAACTCATATTGTTAGCCATATTATGCTTATATGATCGATAGAACGAGAATTACTATACCCACTACTCTTAGTATTGTCAATCTAACTCATATTATTAGCCATATTATGCTTATATGATCGATAGAACGAGAATTACTATACTCACTACTCTTAGTATTATCAATCTAACTCATATTATTAGCCATATTATGCTTAAATGATCGATAGAACGACAATTACTATACTTATTACTCTTATTGTTATCAATCTAACTCATATTGTTAGCCACATTATGCAGATATGATCGATAGAACGACAATTACTATACATATTACTCTTATTGTTATCAATCTAACTCATATTATTAGCCATATTATGCTTATATGTTCGATAGAACGAGAATTACTATACTCACTACTCTTAGTATTATCAATCTAACTCATATTATTAGCCATATTATGCTTAAATGATCGATAAAACGACAATTACTACACTTATTACTCTTATTATTATCAATCTAACTCATATTATTAGCCATATTATGCTTATATGAGCAATAGAACTACAACTACTATACTTATTACTCTTATTATTATCAATCTAACTCATATTATTAGCCATATTATGCTTATATGAGCAATAGAACTACAACTACTATACTTATTACTCTTATTATTATCAATCTAACTCATATTATTAACCATATTATGCAGATATGATCGATAGAACAACAATTACTATACTTATTACTTTTATTGTTATCAATCTAACTCATATTATTAGCCATATTATGCTTAAATGATCGATAGAACGATAATTACTATACTTATTACTCTTATTGTTATCAATCTAACTCATATTATTAGCCATATTATGCTTATATGATCGATAGAACGACAATTACTATACTTATTACACTCACTATTATCAATCTAACTCATATTATTAACCATATTATGCAGATATGATCGATAGCACGACATTTACTATTCCTATTACTCTTATTATTATCAGCCTAACTCATATTATTAGACGTATTATGCTTATATGATCGACAGAACGACAACTACTATATTTATTACACTCACTGTTATCAATCTAACTCATATTATTAACCATATTATGCAAATTTGATCGATAGAACGACAATCACTATACATATTAGTCTTATTATTATCAACCTAACTCATATTATTAGCCATATTATGCTTAAATGATCGATAGAACGACAATTACTATACTTATTACTCTTATTGTTATCAATCTAACTCATATTTTTAGCCATATTATGCTTATATGATCGATAGAACGAGAATTACTATACTTATTACACTCACTATTATCAATCTAACTCATATTATTAACCATATTATGCAGATATGATCGATAGCACGACATTTACTATACCTATTACTCTTATTATTATCAGCCTAACTCATATTATTAGACGTATTATGCTTATATGATCGACAGAACGACAACTACTATATTTATTACACTCACTGTTATCAATCTAACTCATATTATTAACCATATTATGCAAATTTGATCGATAGAACGACAATCACTATACATATTAGTCTTATTATTATCAACCTAACTCATATTATCAGCCATATTATGCTTAAATGATCGATAGAACGACAATTACTATACTTATTACTCGTATTATTATCAATCTAACTCATATTATTAACAATATTATGCTTATAATATCGATATAACGACAATTACTATACTTATTACTGTTATTTTTATCAATCTAACTCATATTATTAGCCATATTATGCCTAAATGATCGATAGAACTACAATTACTATACTCATTGCTCTTATTATTATCAATCTAACTCATATTATTAGCCATATTACGCTTATATGATCGATAGAATGAGAATTACTATACTCACTACTCTTAGTATTATCACTCTAACTCATATTATTCGCCATATTATGCTTATATGATCGATAGAACGACAATTACTATACTTATTACTCTTATTGTTATCAATCTAACTCATATTGTTAGCCATATTATGCTTATATGATCGATAGAACGAGAATTACTATACTCACTACTCTTAGTATTGTCAATCTAACTCATATTATTAGCCATATTATGCTTATATGATCGATAGAACGAGAATTACTATACTCACTACTCTTAGTATTATCAATCTAACTCATATTATTAGCCATATTATGCTTAAATGATCGATAGAACGACAATTACTATACTTATTACTCTTATTGTTATCAATCTAACTCATATTGTTAGCCATATTATGCTTATATGATCGATAGAACGAGAATTACTATACTCACTACTCTTAGTATTATCAATCTAACTCATATTATTAACCATATTATGCAAATTTGATCGATAGAACGACAATCACTAAACTCATTACTCTTATTATTATCAATCTAACTCATATTATTAGCCATATTATGCTTATATGATCGATAGAATGAGAATTACTACACTCACTACTCTTAGTATTATCACTCTAACTCATATTATTAGCCATATTATGCTTATATGATCGATAGAACGACAATTACTATACTTATTAGTCTTATTGTTATCAATCTAACTCATATTGTTAGCCATATTATGCTTATATGATCGATAGAACGAGAATTACTATACCCACTACTCTTAGTATTGTCAATCTAACTCATATTATTAGCCATATTATGCTTATATGATCGATAGAACGACAATTACTATACTTATTACTCTTATTGTTATCAATCTAACTCATATTGTTAGCCATATTATGCTTATATGATCGATAGAACGAGAATTACTATACTCACTACTCTTAGTATTGTCAATCTAACTCATATTATTAGCCATATTATGCTTATATGATCGATAGAACGAGAATTACTATACTCACTACTCTTAGTATTATCAATCTAACTCATATTATTAGCCATATTATGCTTAAATGATCGATAGAACGACAATTACTATACTTATTACTCTTATTGTTATCAATCTAACTCATATTGTTAGCCATATTATGCTTATATGATCGATAGAACGAGAATTACTATACTCACTACTCTTAGTATTATCAATCTAACTCATATTATTAACCATATTATGCAAATTTGATCGATAGAACGACAATTACTATACACATTACTCTTACTATTATCAATCTAACTCATATTATTAACCACATTATGCAGATATGATCGATAGAACGAGAATTACTATACTTACTACTCTTAGCATTATCAATCTAACTCATATTATTAGCCATATTATGCTTAAATGATCGATATAACGACAATTACTGTACCTATTACTCTTATTATTATTAATTTAACACATATTATTAGCCATATTATGCTTATATGATTGACAGGACGACAATTACTATACTTATTACACTCACTGTTATCAATCTAACTCATATTATTAACCATATTATGCTTATATGATCGATAGAACGAGAATTACTATACTCATTACTCTTATTATTATCAATGTAACTCATATTATTAACCATATTATGCCGATATGATCGATAGCACGACATTTAATATCATTATTACTCTTATTATTATGAACCTAACTCATATTATTAGCCATATTATGCTTGTATGATCGATAGAACTACAATTACTATACTCATTACTCTTATTGTTATCAACCTAACTCATATTATTACCCATATTATGCTTATATGATCGATAGAACGACATTTACTATACTTACTACACTTCCTATTATCAATCTAACTTATATTATTGGCCATATTATGCTTATATGATCGATAGAACGACAATTACTACACTTATTACTCTTATTATTATCAATCTAACTCATATTATTAGCCATATTATGCTTATATGATCGATAGAATGAGAATTACTATACTCACTACTCTTAGTATTATCACTCTAACTCATATTATTAGCCATATTATGCTTATATGATCGATAGAACGACAATTACTATACATATTACTCTTATTGTTATCAATCTAACTCATATTATTAGCCATATTATGCTTATATGTTCGATAGAACGAGAATTACTATACTCACTACTCTTAGTATTATCAATCTAACTCATATTATTAGCCATATTATGCTTAAATGATCGATAGAACGACAATTACTACACTTATTACTCTTACTGTTATCAATCTAACTCATATTGTTAGCCATATTATGCTTATATGATCGATAGAACGAGAATTACTATACTCACTACTCTTAGTATTGTCAATCTAACTCATATTATTAGCCATATTATGCGTATATGATCGATAGAACGAGAATTACTATACTCACTACTCTTAGTATTATCACTCTAACTCATATTATTAGCCATATTATGCTTATATGATCGATAGAACGACAATTACTATACATATTACTCTTATTGTTATCAATCTAACTCATATTTTTAGCCATATTATGCTTATATGATCGATAGAACGAGAATTACTATACTCACTACTCTTAGTATTATCACTCTAACTCATATTATTAGCCATATTATGCTTATATGATCGATAGAACGACAATTACTATACATATTACTCTTATTGTTATCAATCTAACTCATATTATTAGCCATATTATGCTTATATGTTCGATAGAACGAGAATTACTATACTCACTGCTCTTAGTATTATCAATCTAACTCATATTATTAGCCATATTATGCTTATATGATCGATAGAACGACAATTACTATACTCACTACTCTTAGTATTGTCAATCTAACTCATATTATTAGCCATATTATGCTTATATGATCGATAGAACGAGAATTACTATACTCACTACTCTTAGTATTATCAATCTAACTCATATTATTAGCCATATTATGCTTAAATGATCGATAGAACTACAATTACTATACTCATTGCTCTTATTATTATCAATCTAACTCATATTATTAGCCATATTATGCTTATATGATCGATAGAATGAGAATTACTATACTCACTACTCTTAGTATTATCACTCTAACTCATATTATTAGCCATATTATGCTTATATGATCGATAGAACGACAATTACTATACTTATTACTCTTATTGTTATCAATCTAACTCATATTTTTAGCCATATTATGCTTATATGATCGATAGAACGAGAATTACTATACTCACTACTCTTAGTGTTATCAATCTAACTCATATTATTAGCCATATTATGCTTATATGATCGATAGAACGACAATTACTATACTTATTACTCTTATTGTTATCAATCTAACTCATATTGTTAGCCATATTATGCTTATATGATCGATAGAACGAGAATTACTATACTCACTACTCTTAGTATTGTCAATCTAACTCATATTATTAGCCATATTATGCGTATATGATCGATAGAACGAGAATTACTGTACTCACTACTCTTAGTATTATCAATCTAACTCATATTATTAGCCATATTATGCTTAAATGATCGATAGACGACAATTACTATACTTATTACTCTTATTGTTATCAATCCAACTCATATTGTTAGCCATATTATGCTTATATGATCGATAGAACGAGAATTACTATACTCACTACTCTTAGTATTATCAATCTAACTCATATTATTAACCATATTATGCAAATTTGATCGATAGAACGACAATCACTAAACTCATTACTCTTATTATTATCAATCTAACTCATATTATTAGCCATATTATGCTTATATGATCGATAGAATGAGAATTACTACACTCACTACTCTTAGTATTATCACTCTAACTCATATTATTAGCCATATTATGCTTATATGATCGATAGAACGACAATTACTATACTTATTACTCTTATTGTTATCAATCTAACTCATATTGTTAGCCATATTATGCTTATATGATCGATAGAACGAGAATTACTATACTCACTACTCTTAGTATTGTCAATCTAACTCATATTATTAGCCATATTATGCTTATATGATCGATAGAACGAGAATTACTATACTCACTACTCTTAGTATTATCAATCTAACTCATATTATTAGCCATATTATGCTTAAATGATCGATAGAACGACAATTACTATACTTATTACTCTTATTGTTATCAATCTAACTCATATTGTTAGCCATATTATGCTTATATGATCGATAGAACGGGAATTACTATACTCACTACTCTTAGTATTATCAATCTAACTCATATTATTAACCATATTATGCAAATTTGATCGATAGAACGACAATCACTAAACTCATTACTCTTATTGTTATCAATCTAACTCATATCATTAGCCATATTATGCTTATATGATCCATAGAACGAGAATTACTATACTCACTACTCTTAGTATTATCAATCTAACTCATATTATTAGCCATATTATGCTTATATTATCGATAGATCGACAATTACTATACTTATTACTGTTACTATTATCAATCTAACTCATATTATTAGCCATATTATGCTTAAATGATCGATAGAACGACAATTACTATACTTATTACTCTTATTATTATCAATCTAACTCATATTATTAGCCATATTATGCTTATATGATCGATAGAATGAGAATTACTATACTCACTACTCTTAGTATTATCACTCTAACTCATATTATTAGCCATATTATGCTTATATGATCGATAGAACGACAATTACTATACATATTACTCTTATTGTTATCAATCTAACTCATATTATTAGCCATATTATGCTTATATGTTCGATAGAACGAGAATTACTATACCCACTAGTCTTAGTATTATCAATCTAACTCATATTATTAGCCATATTATGCTTAAATGATCGATAGAACGACAATTACTGTACCTATTACTCTTATTATTATTAATTTAACACATATTATTAGCCATATTATGCTTATATGATTGACAGGACGACAATTACTATACTTATTACACTCACTGTTATCAATCTAACTCATATTATTAACCATATTATGCTTATATGATCGATAGAACGAGAATTACTATACTCACTACTCTTAGTATTATCAATCTAACTCATATTATTAGCCATATTATGCTTAAATGATCGATAGAACGACAATTACTATACTTATTACTGTTACTATTATCAATCTAACTCATATTATTAGCCATATTATGCTTAAATGATCGATAGAACGACAATTACTATACTTATTACTCTTATTGTTATCAATCTAACTCATATTGTTAGCCATATTATGCTTATATGATCGATAGAACGAGAATTACTATACTCACTACTCTTAGTATTGTCAATCTAACTCATATTATTAGCCATATTATGCTTATATGATCGATAGAACGAGAATTACTATACTCACTACTCTTAGTATTATCAATCTAACTCATATTATTAGCCATATTATGCTTATATTATCGATAGATCGACAATTACTATACTTATTACTGTTACTATTATCAATCTAACTCATATTATTAGCCATATTATGCTTAAATGATCGATAGAACGACAATTACTATACTTATTACTCTTATTGTTATCAATCTAACTCATATTGTTAGCCATATTATGCTTATATGATCGATAGAACGTGAATTACTATACTCACTACTCTTAGTATTGTCAATCTAACTCATATTATTAGCCATATTATGCTTATATGATCGATAGAACGAGAATTACTATACTCACTACTCTTAGTATTATCAATCTAACTCATATTATTAGCCATATTATGCTCACATGATCGATAGAACGACAATTACTATACTTATTACTCTTATTGTTATCAATCTAACTCATATTGTTAGCCATATTATGCTTATATGATCGATAGAACGAGAATTACTATACTCACTACTCTTAGTATTATCAATCTAACTCATATTATTTACCATATTATGCAAATTTGATCGATAGAACGACAATCACTAAACTCATTACTCTTATTATTATCAATCTAACTCATATTATTAGCCATATTATGCTTATATGATCGATAGAACGACAATTACTATACTTATTACTCTTATTGTTATCAATCTAACTCATATCATTAGCCATATTATGCTTATATGATCCATAGAACGAGAATTACTATACTCACTACTCTTAGTATTATCAATCTAACTCATATTATTAGCCATATTATGCTTATATTATCGATAGATCGACAATTACTATACTTATTACTGTTACTATTATCAATCTAACTCATATTATTAGCCATATTATGCTTAAATGATCGATAGAACGACAATTACTATACTTATTACTCTTATTATTATCAATCTAACTCATATTATTAGCCATATTATGCTTATATGATCGATAGAATGAGAATTACTATACTCACTACTCTTAGTATTATCACTCTAACTCATATTATTAGCCATATTATGCTTATATGATCGATAGAACGACAATTACTATACATATTACTCTTATTGTTATCAATCTAACTCATATTATTAGCCATATTATGCTTATATGTTCGATAGAACGAGAATTACTATACTCACTACTCTTAGTATTATCAATCTAACTCATATTATTAGCCATATTATGCTTAAATGATCGATAGAACGACAATTACTACACTTATTACTCTTATTATTATCAATCTAACTCATATTATTAGCCATATTATGCTTATATGAGCAATAGAACTACAACTACTATACTTATTACTCTTATTATTATCAATCTAACTCATATTATTAACCATATTATGCAGATATGATCGATAGAACTACCATTACTATACTCATTACTCTTATTGTTATCAATCTAACTCATATTATTAGACATATTATGCTTATATGATCGATAGAACGACAATTACTATACTTATTACTCTTATTATTATAAATATAACTCATATTATTAGCCATATTATGCTTATATGATCGATAGAACGAGAATTACTATACTCACTACTCTTAGTATTATCAATCTAACTCATATTATTAGCCATATTATGCTTATATGATCGATAGAACGACAATTACTATACTCACTACTCTTAGTATTGTCAATCTAACTCATATTATTAGCCATATTATGCTTAAATGATCGATAGAACGACAATTACTATACTTATTACTCTTATTGTTATCAATCTAACTCATATTGTTAGCCATATTATGCTTATATGATCGATAGAACGGGAATTACTATACTCACTACTCTTAGTATTATCAATCTAACTCATATTATTAACCATATTATGCAAATTTGATCGATAGAACGACAATCACTAAACTCATTACTCTTATTATTATCAATCTAACTCATATTATTAGCCATATTATGCTTATATTATCGATAGAATGAGAATTACTATACTCACTACTCTTAGTATTATCACTCTAACTCATATTATTAGCCATATTATGCTTATATGATCGATAGAACGACAATTACTATACTTATTACTCTTATTGTTATCAATCTAACTCATATCATTAGCCATATTATGCTTATATGATCCATAGAACGAGAATTACTATACTCACTACTCTTAGTATTATCAATCTAACTCATATTATTAGCCATATTATGCTTATATTATCGATAGATCGACAATCACTATACTTATTACTGTTACTATTATCAATCTAACTCATATTATTAGCCATATTATGCTTAAATGATCGATAGAACGACAATTACTATACTTATTACTCTTATTATTATCAATCTAACTCATATTATTAGCCATATTATGCTTATATGATCGATAGAATGAGAATTACTATACTCACTACTCTTAGTATTATCACTCTAACTCATATTATTAGCCATATTATGCTTATATGATCGATAGAACGACAATTACTATACTTATTACTCTTATTGTTATCAATCTAACTCATATCATTAGCCATATTATGCTTATATGATCCATAGAACGAGAATTACTATACTCACTACTCTTAGTATTATCAATCTAACTCATATTATTAGCCATATTATGCTTATATTATCGATAGATCGACAATTACTATACTTATTACTGTTACTATTATCAATCTAACTCATATTATTAGCCATATTATGCTTAAATGATCGATAGAACGACAATTACTATACTTATTACTCTTATTATTATCAATCTAACTCATATTATTAGCCATATTATGCTTATATGATCGATAGAATGAGAATTACTATACTCACTACTCTTAGTATTATCACTCTAACTCATATTATTAGCCATATTATGCTTATATGATCGATAGAACGACAATTACTATACATATTACTCTTATTGTTATCAATCTAACTCATATTATTAGCCATATTATGCTTATATGTTCGATAGAACGAGAATTACTATACCCACTACTCTTAGTATTATCAATCTAACTCATATTATTAGCCATATTATGCTTAAATGATCGATAGAACGACAATTACTGTACCTATTACTCTTATTATTATTAATTTAACACATATTATTAGCCATATTATGCTTATATGATTGACAGGACGACAATTACTATACTTATTACACTCACTGTTATCAATCTAACTCATATTATTAACCATATTATGCTTATATGATCGATAGAACGAGAATTACTATACTCACTACTCTTAGTATTATCAATCTAACTCATATTATTAGCCATATTATGCTTAAATGATCGATAGAACGACAATTACTATACTTATTACTGTTACTATTATCAATCTAACTCATATTATTAGCCATATTATGCTTAAATGATCGATAGAACGACAATTACTATACTTATTACTCTTATTGTTATCAATCTAACTCATATTGTTAGCCATATTATGCTTATATGATCGATAGAACGAGAATTACTATACTCACTACTCTTAGTATTGTCAATCTAACTCATATTATTAGCCATATTATGCTTATATGATCGATAGAACGAGAATTACTATACTCACTACTCTTAGTATTATCAATCTAACTCATATTATTAGCCATATTATGCTTATATTATCGATAGATCGACAATTACTATACTTATTACTGTTACTATTATCAATCTAACTCATATTATTAGCCATATTATGCTTAAATGATCGATAGAACGACAATTACTATACTTATTACTCTTATTGTTATCAATCTAACCCATATTGTTAGCCATATTATGCTTATATGATCGATAGAACGAGAATTACTATACTCACTACTCTTAGTATTGTCAATCTAACTCATATTATTAGCCATATTATGCTTATATGATCGATAGAACGAGAATTACTATACTCACTACTCTTAGTATTATCAATCTAACTCATATTATTAGCCATATTATGCTTAAATGATCGATAGAACGACAATTACTATACTTATTACTCTTATTGTTATCAATCTAACTCACATTGTTAGCCATATTATGCTTATATGATCGATAGAACGAGAATTACTATACTCACTACTCTTAGTATTATCAATCTAACTCATATTATTTACCATATTATGCAAATTTGATCGATAGAACGACAATCACTAAACTCATTACTCTTATTATTATCAATCTAACTCATATTATTAGCCATATTATGCTTATATGATCGATAGAACGACAATTACTATACTTATTACTCTCATTGTTATCAATCTAACTCATATCATTAGCCATATTATGCTTATATGATCCATAGAACGAGAATTACTATACTCACTACTCTTAGTATTATCAATCTAACTCATATTATTAGCCATATTATGCTTATATTATCGATAGATCGACAATTACTATACTTATTACTGTTACTATTATCAATCTAACTCATATTATTAGCCATATTATGCTTAAATGATCGATAGAACGACAATTACTATACTTATTACTCTTATTATTATCAATCTAACTCATATTATTAGCCATATTATGCTTATATGATCGATAGAATGAGAATTACTATACTCACTACTCTTAGTATTATCACTCTAACTCATATTATTAGCCATATTATGCTTATATGATCGATAGAACGATAATTACTATACATATTACTCTTATTGTTATCAATCTAACTCATATTATTAGCCATATTATGCTTATATGTTCGATAGAACGAGAATTACTATACTCACTACTCTTAGTATTATCAATCTAACTCATATTATTAGCCATATTATGCTTAAATGATCGATAGAACGACAATTACTACACTTATTACTCTTATTATTATCAATCTAACTCATATTATTAGCCATATTATGCTTATATGAGCAATAGAACTACAACTACTATACTTATTACTCTTATTATTATCAATCTAACTCATATTATTAACCATATTATGCAGATATGATCGATAGAACTACCATTACTATACTCATTACTCTTATTGTTATCAATCTAACTCATATTATTAGACATATTATGCTTATATGATCGATAGAACGACAATTACTATACTTATTACTCTTATTATTATAAATATAACTCATATTATTAGCCATATTATGCTTATATGATCGATAGAACGAGAATTACTATACTCACTACTCTTAGTATTATCAATCTAACTCATATTATTAGCCATATTATGCTTATATGATCGATAGAACGACAATTACTATACTCACTACTCTTAGTATTGTCAATCTAACTCATATTATTAGCCATATTATGCTTATATGATCGATAGAACGAGAATTACTATACTCACTACTCTTAGTATTATCAATCTAACTCATATTATTAGCCATATTATGCTTAAATGATCGATAGAACGACAATTACTATACTTATTACTCTTATTGTTATCAATCTAACTCATATTGTTAGCCATATTATGCTTATATGATCGATAGAACGGGAATTACTATACTCACTACTCTTAGTATTATCAATCTAACTCATATTATTAACCATATTATGCAAATTTGATCGATAGAACGACAATCACTAAACTCATTACTCTTATTATTATCAATCTAACTCATATTATTAGCCATATTATGCTTATATTATCGATAGAATGAGAATTACTATACTCACTACTCTTAGTATTATCACTCTAACTCATATTATTAGCCATATTATGCTTATATGATCGATAGAACGACAATTACTATACTTATTACTCTTATTGTTATCAATCTAACTCATATCATTAGCCATATTATGCTTATATGATCCATAGAACGAGAATTACTATACTCACTACTCTTAGTATTATCAATCTAACTCATATTATTAGCCATATTATGCTTATATTATCGATAGATCGACAATTACTATACTTATTACTGTTACTATTATCAATCTAACTCATATTATTAGCCATATTATGCTTAAATGATCGATAGAACGACAATTACTGTACTTATTACTCTTATTATTATCAATCTAACTCATATTATTAGCCATATTATGCTTATATGATCGATAGAATGAGAATTACTATACTCACTACTCTTAGTATTATCACTCTAACTCATATTATTAGCCATATTATGCTTATATGATCGATAGAACGACAATTACTATACATATTACTCTTATTGTTATCAATCTAACTCATATTATTAGCCATATTATGCTTATATGTTCGATAGAACGAGAATTACTATACCCACTACTCTTAGTATTATCAATCTAACTCATATTATTAGCCATATTATGCTTAAATGATCGATAGAACGACAATTACTGTACCTATTACTCTTATTATTATTAATTTAACACATATTATTAGCCATATTATGCTTATATGATTGACAGGACGACAATTACTATACTTATTACACTCACTGTTATCAATCTAACTCATATTATTAACCATATTATGCTTATATGATCGATAGAACGAGAATTACTATACTCATTACTCTTATTATTATCAATGTAACTCATATTATTAACCATATTATGCCGATATGATCGATAGCACGACATTTAATATCATTATTACTCTTATTATTATGAAGCTAACTCATATTATTAGCCATATTATGCTTGTATGATCGATAGAACTACAATTACTATACTCATTACTCTTATTGTTATCAACCTAACTCATATTATTACCCATATTATGCTTATATGATCGATAGAACGACATTTACTATACTTATTACACTTCCTATTATCAATCTAACTTATATTATTGGCCATATTATGCTTATATGATCGATAGAACGACAATTACTACACTTATTACTCTTATTATTATCAATCTAACTCATATTATTAGCCATATTATGCTTAAATGATCGATAGAACGACAATTACTACACTTATTACTCTTATTATTATCAATCTAACTCATATTATTAGCCATATTATGCTTATATGAGCAATAGAACTACAACTACTATACTTATTACTCTCATTATTATCAATCTAACTCATATTATTAACAATATTATGCTTATAATATCGATAGAACGACAATTACTATACTTATTACTGTTATTTTTATCAATCTAACTCATATTATTAGCCATATTATGCTTAAATGATCGATAGAACGACAATTACTACACTTATTACTCTTATTATTATCAATCTAACTCATATTATTAGCCATATTATGCTTATATGAGCAATAGAACTACAACTACTATACTTATTACTCTTATTATTATCAATCTAACTCATATTATTAACCATATTATGCAGATATGATCGATAGAACTACCATTACTATACTCATTACTCTTATTGTTATCAATCTAACTCATATTATTAGACATATTATGCTTATATGATCGATAGAACGACAATTACTATACTTATTACTCTTATTATTATAAATATAACTCATATTTTTAGCCATATTATGCTTATATGATCGATAGAACGAGAATTACTATACTCACTACTCTTAGTATTATCAATCTAACTCATATTATTAGCCATATTATGCTTATATGATCGATAGAACGACAATTACTATACTCACTACTCTTAGTATTGTCAATCTAACTCATATTATTAGCCATATTATGCTTATATGATCGATAGAACGAGAATTACTATACTCACTACTCTTAGTATTATCAATCTAACTCATATTATTAGCCATATTATGCTTAAATGATCGATAGAACGACAATTACTATACTTATTACTCTTATTGTTATCAATCTAACTCATATTGTTAGCCATATTATGCTTATATGATCG
>NW_027474141.1:0-78131 GCF_050947335.1 Megachile rotundata | reverse complement strand
CAATCACACAATCACACAATCACAATCGCACAATCACAATCACACAATCACAATCACACAATCACAATCACACAATCACAATCACACAATCACAATCACACAATCACAATCACACAATCACAATCACACAATCACAATCACACAATCACAATCACACAATCACAATCACACAATCACAATCACACAATCACAATCACACAATCACAATCACACAATCACAATCACACAATCACAATCACACAATCACAATCACACATCACAATCACACAATCACAATCACACAATCACAATCACACAATCACAATCACACAATCACAATCACACAATCACAATCACACAATCACAATCACACAATCACAATCACACAATCACAATCACACAATCACAATCACACAATCACAATCACACAATCACAATCACACAATCACAATCACACAATCACAATCACACAATCACAATCACACAATCACAATCACACAATCACAATCACACAATCACAATCACACAATCACAATCACACAATCACAATCACACAATCACAATCACACAATCACAATCACACAATCACAATCACACAATCACAATCACACAATCACAATCACACAATCACACAATCACATCGCACAATCACAATCACACAATCACAATCACACAATCACAATCACACAATCACAATCACACAATCACAATCACACAATCACAATCACACAATCACAATCACACAATCACAATCACACAATCACAATCACACAATCACAATCACACACACAATCACAATCACACAATCACACAATCACAATCACACAATCACAATCACACAATCACAATCACACAATCACAATCACACAATCACAATCACACAATCACAATCACACAATCACAATCACACAATCACAATCACACAATCACAATCACACAATCACAATCACACAATCACAATCACACAATCACAATCACACAATCACAATCACACAATCACAATCACACAATCACAATCACACAATCACAATCACACAATCACAATCACACAATCACAATCACACAATCACAATCACACAATCACAATCACACAATCACACAATCACAATCGCACAATCACAATCACACAATCACAATCGCACAATCACAATCACACAATCACAATCACACAATCACAATCACACAATCACAATCACACAATCACAATCACACAATCACAATCACACAATCACAATCACACAATCACAATCACACAATCACAATCACACAATCACAATCACACAATCACAATCACACAATCACAATCACACAATCACAATCACACAATCACAATCACACAATCACAATCACACAATCACAATCACACAATCACAATCACACAATCACAATCACACAATCACAATCACACAATCACAATCACACAATCACAATCACACAATCACAATCACACAATCACAATCACACAATCACAATCACACAATCACAATCACACAATCACAATCACACAATCACAATCACACAATCACAATCACACAATCACAATCACACAATCACAATCACACAATCACAATCACACAATCACAATCACACAATCACACAATCACAATCGCACAATCACAATCACACAATCACAATCACACAATCACAATCACACAATCACAATCACACAATCACAATCACACAATCACAATCACACAATCACAATCACACAATCACAATCACACAATCACAATCACACAATCACAATCACACAATCACAATCACACAATCACAATCACACAATCACAATCACACAATCACAATCACACAATCACAATCACACAATCACAATCACACAATCACAATCACACAATCACAATCACACAATCACAATCACACAATCACAATCACACAATCACAATCACACAATCACAATCACACAATCACAATCACACAATCACAATCACACAATCACAATCACACAATCACAATCACACAATCACAATCACACAATCACAATCACACAATCACAATCACACAATCACAATCACACAATCACAATCACACAATCACAATCACACAATCACAATCACACAATCACAATCACACAATCACAATCACACAATCACAATCACACAATCACAATCACACAATCACAATCACACAATCACAATCACACAATCACAATCACACAATCACAATCACACAATCACAATCACACAATCACAATCACACAATCACAATCACACAATCACAATCACACAATCACAATCACACAATCACAATCACACAATCACAATCACACAATCACAATGACACAATCACAATCACACAATCACAATCACACAATCACAATCACACAATCACAATCACACAATCACAATCACACAATCACAATCACACAATCACAATCACACAATCCCAATCACACAATCACAATCACACAATCACAATCTCACAATAACAATCACACAATCACAATCACACAATCACAATCACACAATCACAATCACACAATCACAATCACACAATCACAATCACACAATCACAATCACAAAATCACAATCACACAATCACAATCACACAATCACAATCACACAATCACAATCACACAATCACAATCACACAATTACAATCACACAATCACAATCACACAATCACAATCACACAATCACAATCACACAATCACAATCACACAATCACAATCACACAATCACAATCACACAATCACAACCACACACTCTCAATCACACAATTGCAGTCACACAATCCCAATCCGACAATCCCAATCACACAATCACAATCACACAATCACAGAGCCACAATCACACAATCACAATCACACAATCACAATCACACAATCACAATCACACAATCACAATCACACAATCACAATCACACAATCACAATCACACAATCACAATCACACAATCACAATCACACAATCACAATCACACAATCACAATCACACAATCACAATCACACAATCACAATCACACAATCACAATCACACAATCACAATCACACAATCACAATCACACAATCACAATCACACAATCACAATCACACAATCACAATCACACAATCACAATCACACAATCACAATCACACAATCACAATCACACAATCACAATCACACAATCACAATCACACAATCACAATCACACAATCACAATCACACAATCACAATCACACAATCACAATCACACAATCACAATCACACAATCACAATCACACAATCACAATCACACAATCACAATCACACAATCACAATCACACAATCACAATCACACAATCACACAATCACAATCGCACAATCACAATCACACAATCACAATCGCACAATCACAATCACACAATCACAATCACACAATCACAATCACACAATCACAATCACACAATCACAATCACACAATCACAATCACACAATCACAATCACACAATCACAATCACACAATCACAATCACACAATCACAATCACACAATCACAATCACACAATCACAATCACACAATCACAATCACACAATCACAATCACACAATCACAATCACACAATCACAATCACACAATCACAATCACACAATCACAATCACACAATCACAATCACACAATCACAATCACACAATCACAATCACACAATCGCAATCACACAATCGCAATCACACAATCGCAATCACACAATCGCAATCACACAATCGCAATCACACAATCGCAATCACACAATCGCAATCACACAATCGCAATCACACAATCGCAATCACACAATCGCAATCACACAATCGCAATCACACAATCACAATCACACAATCACAATCACACAATCACAATCACACAATCACAATCACACAATCACAATCACACAATCACAATCTCACAATCACAATCACACAATCACAATCACACAATCACAATCACACAATCACAATCACACAATCACAATCACACAATCACAATCACACAATCGCAATCACACAATCACAATCACACAATCACAATCACACAATCACAATCACACAATCACAATCACACAATCACAATCACACAATCACAATCACACAATCACAATCACAAAATCACAATCACACACTCTCAATCACACAATCCCAGTCACACAGTCCCAATTACACAATCACAATCACACAATCACAATCTCACAATCACAATCACACGATCAGAATCACACAATTACAGTCACACAATCCCAATCCGACAATCCCAATCACCCAATCACAATCACACAATCACACAATCACACAATCACACAATCACAATCACACAATCACAATCACACAATCACAATCACACAATCACAATCACACAATCACAATCACACAATCACAATCACACAATCACAATCACACAATCACAATCACACAATCACAATCACACAATCACAATCACACAATCACAACCACACAATCACAATCACACAATCACAATCACACAATCACAATCACACAATCACAATCACACAATCACAATCACTCAATCACAATCACAATCATACAATCACAATCACACAATCGCAATCACACAATCACAATCACACAATCACAATCACACAATCACAATCACACAATCACAATCACACAATCACAATCACACAATCACAATCACACAATCACAATCACACAATCACAATCACACAATCACAATCACACAATCACAATCACACAATCACAATCACACAATCACAATCACACAATCACAATCACACAATCACAATCACACAATCACAATCACACAATCACAATCACACAATCACAATCACACAATCACAATCACACAATCACAATCACACAATCACCATCACACACTCTCAATCACACAATTGCAGTCACACAATCCCAAACCGACAATCCCATTCACACAATCACAATCACACAATCACACAATCACAATCGCACAATCACAATCACACAATCACAATCACACAATCACAATCACACAATCACAATCACACAATCACAATCACACAATCACAATCACACAATCACAATCACACAATCACAATCACACAATCACAATCACACAATCACAATCACACAATCACAATCACACAATCACAATCACACAATCACAATCACACAATCGCAATCACACAATCGCAATCACACAATCGCAATCACACAATCGCAATCACACAATCGCAATCACACAATCGCAATCACACAATCGCAATCACACAATCGCAATCACACAATCGCAATCACACAATCGCAATCACACAATCGCAATCACACAATCGCAATCACACAATCGCAATCACACAATCGCAATCACACAATCGCAATCACACAAGCACAATCACACAATCACAATCACACAATCACAATCACACAATCACAATCACACAATCACAATCACACAATCACAATCACACAATCACAATCACACAATCACAATCACACAATCACAATCACACAATCACAATCACACAATCACAATCACACAATCACAATCACACAATCACAATCACACAATCACAATCACACAATCACAATCACACAATCACAATCACACAATCACAATCACACAATCACAATCACACAATCACAATCACACAATCACAATCACACAATCACAATCACACAATCACAATCACACAATCACAATCACACAATCACAATCACACAATCACAATCACACAATCACAATCACACAATCACAATCACACAATCACAATCACACAATCACAATCACACAATCACAATCACACAATCACAATCACACAATCACAATCACACAATCACAATCACACAATCACAATCACACAATCACAATCACACAATCACAATCACACAATCACAATCACACAATCACAATCACACAATCACAATCACACAATCACAATCACACAATCACAATCACACAATCACAATCACACAATCACAATCACACAATCACAATCACACAATCACAATCACACAATCACAATCACACAATCACAATCACACAATCACAATCACACAATCACAATCACACAATCACAATCACACAATCACAATCACACAATCACAATCACACAATCACACAATCACAATCGCACAATCACAATCACACAATCACAATCACACAATCACAATCACACAATCACAATCACACAATCACAATCACACAATCACAATCACACAATCACAATCACACAATCACAATCACACAATCACAATCACACAATCACAATCACACAATCACAATCACACAATCACAATCACACAATCACAATCACACAATCACAATCACACAATCACAATCACACAATCACAATCACACAATCACACAATCACAATCGCACAATCACAATCACACAATCACAATCGCACAATCACAATCACACAATCACAATCACACAATCACAATCACACAATCACAATCACACAATCACAATCACACAATCACAATCACACAATCACAATCACACAATCACAATCACACAATCACAATCACACAATCACAATCACACAATCACAATCACACAATCACAATCACACAATCACAATCACACAATCACAATCACACAATCACAATCACACAATCACAATCACACAATCACAATCACACAATCACAATCACACAATCACAATCACACAATCACAATCACACAATCGCAATCACACAATCGCAATCACACAATCGCAATCACACAATCGCAATCACACAATCGCAATCACACAATCGCAATCACACAATCGCAATCACACAATCGCAATCACACAATCGCAATCACACAATCGCAATCACACAATCGCAATCACACAATCACAATCACACAATCACAATCACACAATCACAATCACACAATCACAATCACACAATCACAATCACACAATCACAATCTCACAATCACAATCACACAATCACAATCACACAATCACAATCACACAATCACAATCACACAATCACAATCACACAATCACAATCACACAATCACACAATCACAATCGCACAATCACAATCACACAATCACAATCGCACAATCACAATCACACAATCACAATCACACAATCACAATCACACAATCACAATCACACAATCACAATCACACAATCACAATCACACACTCTCAATCACACAATCCCAGTCACACAGTCCCAATTACACAATCACAATCACACAATCACAATCTCACAATCACAATCACACGATCAGAATCACACAATTACAGTCACACAATCCCAATCCGACAATCCCAATCACCCAATCACAATCACACAATCACACAATCACACAATCACAATCACACAATCACAATCACACAATCACAATCACACAATCACAATCACACAATCACAATCACACAATCACAATCACACAATCACAATCACACAATCACAATCACACAATCACAATCACACAATCACAACCACACAATCACAATCACACAATCACAATCACACAATCACAATCACACAATCACAATCACACAATCACAATCACTCAATCACAATCACAATCATACAATCACAATCACACAATCGCAATCACACAATCACAATCACACAATCACAATCACACAATCACAATCACACAATCACAATCACACAATCACAATCACACAATCACAATCACACAATCACAATCACACAATCACAATCACACAATCACAATCACACAATCACAATCACACAATCACAATCACACAATCACAATCACACAATCACAATCACACAATCACAATCACACAATCACAATCACACAATCACAATCACACAATCACAATCACACAATCACAATCACACAATCACAATCACACAATCACCATCACACACTCTCAATCACACAATTGCAGTCACACAATCCCAAACCGACAATCCCATTCACACAATCACAATCACACAATCACACAATCACAATCGCACAATCACAATCACACAATCACAATCACACAATCACAATCACACAATCACAATCACACAATCACAATCACACAATCACAATCACACAATCACAATCACACAATCACAATCACACAATCACAATCACACAATCACAATCACACAATCACAATCACACAATCGCAATCACACAATCGCAATCACACAATCGCAATCACACAATCGCAATCACACAATCGCAATCACACAATCGCAATCACACAATCGCAATCACACAATCGCAATCACACAATCGCAATCACACAATCGCAATCACACAATCGCAATCACACAATCGCAATCACACAATCGCAATCACACAATCGCAATCACACAATCGCAATCACACAAGCACAATCACACAATCACAATCACACAATCACAATCACACAATCACAATCACACAATCACAATCACACAATCACAATCACACAATCACAATCACACAATCACAATCACACAATCACAATCACACAATCACAATCACACAATCACAATCACACAATCACAATCACACAATCACAATCACACAATCACAATCACACAATCACAATCACACAATCACAATCACACAATCACAATCACACAATCACAATCACACAATCACAATCACACAATCACAATCACACAATCACAATCACACAATCACAATCACACAATCACAATCACACAATCACAATCACACAATCACAATCACACAATCACAATCACACAATCACAATCACACAATCACAATCACACAATCACAATCACACAATCACAATCACACAATCACAACCACACACTCTCAATCACACAATTGCAGTCACACAATCCCAATCCGACAATCCCAATCACACAATCACAATCACACAATCACAGAGCCACAATCACACAATCACAATCACACAATCACAATCACACAATCACAATCACACAATCACAATCACACAATCACAATCACACAATCACAATCACACAATCACAATCACACAATCACAATCACACAATCACAATCACACAATCACAATCACACAATCACAATCACACAATCACAATCACACAATCACAATCACACAATCACAATCACACAATCACAATCACACAATCACAATCACACAATCACAATCACACAATCACAATCACACAATCACAATCACACAATCACAATCACACAATCACAATCACACAATCACAATCACACAATCACAATCACACAATCACAATCACACAATCACAATCACACAATCACAATCACACAATCACAATCACACAATCACAATCACACAATCACAATCACACAATCACAATCACACAATCACAATCACACAACCACACAATCACAATCACACAATCACAATCACACACTCTCAATCACACAATTGCAGTCACACAATCCCAAACCGACAATCCCAATCACACAATCACAATCACACAATCACACAATCACACAATCACAATCACACAATCACAATCACACAATCACAATCACACAATCACAATCACACAATCACAATCACACAATCACAATCACACAATCACAATCACACAATCACAATCACACAATCACAATCACACAATCACACAATCACAATCGCACAATCACAATCACACAATCACAATCACACAATCACAATCACACAATCACAATCACACAATCACAATCACACAATCACAATCACACAATCACAATCACACAATCACAATCACACAATCACAATCACACAATCACAATCACACAATCACAATCACACAATCACAATCACACAATCACAATCACACAATCACAATCACACAATCGCAATCACACAATCGCAATCACACAATCGCAATCACACAATCGCAATCACACAATCGCAATCACACAATCGCAATCACACAATCGCAATCACACAATCGCAATCACACAATCGCAATCACACAATCGCAATCACACAATCGCAATCACACAAGCACAATCACACAATCACAATCACACAATCACAATCACACAATCACAATCACACAATCACAATCACACAATCACAATCACACAATCACAATCACACAATCACAATCACACAATCACAATCACACAATCACAATCACACAATCACAATCACACAATCACAATCACACAATCACAATCACACAATCACAATCACACAATCACAATCACACAATCACAATCACACAATCACAATCACACAATCACAATCACACAATCACAATCACACAATCACAATCACACAATCACAATCACACAATCACAATCACACAATCACAATCACACAATCACAATCACACAATCACAATCACACAATCACAATCACACAATCACAATCACACAATCACAATCACACAATCACAATCACACAATCACAATCACACAATCACAATCACACAATCACAATCACACAATCACAATCACACAATCACAATCACACAATCACAATCACACAATCACAATCTCACAATAACAATCACACAATCACAATCACACAATCACAATCACACAATCACAATCACACAATCACAATCACACAATCACAATCACACAATCACAATCACACAATCACAATCACACAATCACAATCACACAATCACAATCACACAATCACAATCACAAAATCACAATCACACACTCTCAATCACACAATCCCAGTCACACAGTCCCAATTACACAATCACAATCACACAATCACAATCTCACAATCACAATCACACGATCAGAATCACACAATTACAGTCACACAATCCCAATCCGACAATCCCAATCACACAATCACAATCACACAATCACACAATCACAATCACACAATCACAATCACACAATCGCAATCACACAATCACAATCACACAATCACAATCACACAATCACAATCACGCAATCACAATCACGCAATCACAATCACACAATCACAATCACACAATCACAATCACACAATCACAATCACACAATCACAATCACTCAATCACAATCACAATCATACAATCACAATCACACAATCGCAATCACACAATCACAATCACACAATCACAATCACACAATCACAATCACACAATCACAATCACACAATCACAATCACACAATCACAATCACACAATCACAATCACACAATCACAATCACACAATCACAATCACATAATCACAATCACACAATCACAATCACACAATCACAATCACACAATCACAATCACACAATCACAATCACACAATCACAATCACACAATCACCATCACACACTCTCAATCACACAATTGCAGTCACACAATCCCAAACCGACAATCCCATTCACACAATCACAATCACACAATCACACAATCACAATCACACAATCACACAATCACAATCACACAATCACAATCACACAATCACAATCACACAATCACAATCACACAATCACAATCACACAATCACAATCACACAATCACAATCACACAATCACAATCACACAATCACAATCACACAATCGCAATCACACAATCGCAATCACACAATCGCAATCACACAATCGCAATCACACAATCGCAATCACACAATCGCAATCACACAATCGCAATCACACAATCGCAATCACACAATCGCAATCACACAATCGCAATCACACAATCGCAATCACACAAGCACAATCACACAATCACAATCACACAATCACAATCACACAATCACAATCACACAATCACAATCACACAATCACAATCACACAATCACAATCACACAATCACAATCACACAATCACAATCACACAATCACAATCACACAATCACAATCACACAATCACAATCACACAATCACAATCACACAATCACAATCACACAATCACAATCACACAATCACAATCACACAATCACAATCACACAATCACAATCACACAATCACAATCACACAATCACAATCACACAATCACAATCACACAATCACAATCACACAATCACAATCACACAATCACACAATCACAATCACACAATCACAATCACACAATCACAATCACACAATCACAATCACACAATCACAATCACACAATCACAATCACACAATCACAATCACACAATCACAATCACACAATCACAATCACACAATCACAATCACACAATCACACAATCACAATCGCACAATCACAATCACACAATCACAATCGCACAATCACAATCACACAATCACAATCACACAATCACAATCACACAATCACAATCACACAATCACAATCACACAATCACAATCACACAATCACAATCACACAATCACAATCACACAATCACAATCACACAATCACAATCACACAATCACAATCACACAATCACAATCACACAATCACAATCACACAATCACAATCACACAATCACAATCACACAATCACAATCACACAATCACAATCACACAATCACAATCACACAATCACAATCACACAATCACAATCACACAATCACAATCACACAATCACAATCACACAATCGCAATCACACAATCGCAATCACACAATCGCAATCACACAATCGCAATCACACAATCGCAATCACACAATCGCAATCACACAATCGCAATCACACAATCGCAATCACACAATCGCAATCACACAATCGCAATCACACAATCGCAATCACACAATCACAATCACACAATCACAATCACACAATCACAATCACACAATCACAATCACACAATCACAATCACACAATCACAATCTCACAATCACAATCACACAATCACAATCACACAATCACAATCACACAATCACAATCACACAATCACAATCACACAATCACAATCACACAATCACACAATCACAATCACACAATCACAATCGCACAATCACAATCACACAATCACAATCACACAATCACAATCACACAATCACAATCACACAATCACAATCACACAATCACAATCACACACTCTCAATCACACAATCCCAGTCACACAGTCCCAATTACACAATCACAATCACACAATCACAATCTCACAATCACAATCACACGATCAGAATCACACAATTACAGTCACACAATCCCAATCCGACAATCCCAATCACCCAATCACAATCACACAATCACACAATCACACAATCACAATCACACAATCACAATCACACAATCACAATCACACAATCACAATCACACAATCACAATCACACAATCACAATCACACAATCACAATCACACAATCACAATCACACAATCACAATCACACAATCACAACCACACAATCACAATCACACAATCACAATCACACAATCACAATCACACAATCACAATCACACAATCACAATCACTCAATCACAATCACAATCATACAATCACAATCACACAATCGCAATCACACAATCACAATCACACAATCACAATCACACAATCACAATCACACAATCACAATCACACAATCACAATCACACAATCACAATCACACAATCACAATCACACAATCACAATCACACAATCACAATCACACAATCACAATCACACAATCACAATCACACAATCACAATCACACAATCACAATCACACAATCACAATCACACAATCACAATCACACAATCACAATCACACAATCACAATCACACAATCACAATCACACAATCACAATCACACAATCACCATCACACACTCTCAATCACACAATTGCAGTCACACAATCCCAAACCGACAATCCCATTCACACAATCACAATCACACAATCACACAATCACAATCGCACAATCACAATCACACAATCACAATCACACAATCACAATCACACAATCACAATCACACAATCACAATCACACAATCACAATCACACAATCACAATCACACAATCACAATCACACAATCACAATCACACAATCACAATCACACAATCACAATCACACAATCACAATCACACAATCGCAATCACACAATCGCAATCACACAATCGCAATCACACAATCGCAATCACACAATCGCAATCACACAATCGCAATCACACAATCGCAATCACACAATCGCAATCACACAATCGCAATCACACAATCGCAATCACACAATCGCAATCACACAATCGCAATCACACAATCGCAATCACACAATCGCAATCACACAATCGCAATCACACAATCGCAATCACACAAGCACAATCACACAATCACAATCACACAATCACAATCACACAATCACAATCACACAATCACAATCACACAATCACAATCACACAATCACAATCACACAATCACAATCACACAATCACAATCACACAATCACAATCACACAATCACAATCACACAATCACAATCACACAATCACAATCACACAATCACAATCACACAATCACAATCACACAATCACAATCACACAATCACAATCACACAATCACAATCACACAATCACAATCACACAATCACAATCACACAATCACAATCACACAATCACAATCACACAATCACAATCACACAATCACAATCACACAATCACAATCACACAATCACAATCACACAATCACAATCACACAATCACAATCACACAATCACAATCACACAATCACAATCACACAATCACAATCACACAATCACAATCACACAATCACAACCACACACTCTCAATCACACAATTGCAGTCACACAATCCCAATCCGACAATCCCAATCACACAATCACAATCACACAATCACAGAGCCACAATCACACAATCACAATCACACAATCACAATCACACAATCACAATCACACAATCACAATCACACAATCACAATCACACAATCACAATCACACAATCACAATCACACAATCACAATCACACAATCACAATCACACAATCACAATCACACAATCACAATCACACAATCACAATCACACAATCACAATCACACAATCACAATCACACAATCACAATCACACAATCACAATCACACAATCACAATCACACAATCACAATCACACAATCACAATCACACAATCACAATCACACAATCACAATCACACAATCACAATCACACAATCACAATCACACAATCACAATCACACAATCACAATCACACAATCACAATCACACAATCACAATCACACAATCACAATCACACAATCACAATCACACAACCACACAATCACAATCACACAATCACAATCACACACTCTCAATCACACAATTGCAGTCACACAATCCCAAACCGACAATCCCAATCACACAATCACAATCACACAATCACACAATCACACAATCACAATCACACAATCACAATCACACAATCACAATCACACAATCACAATCACACAATCACAATCACACAATCACAATCACACAATCACAATCACACAATCACAATCACACAATCACAATCACACAATCACACAATCACAATCGCACAATCACAATCACACAATCACAATCACACAATCACAATCACACAATCACAATCACACAATCACAATCACACAATCACAATCACACAATCACAATCACACAATCACAATCACACAATCACAATCACACAATCACAATCACACAATCACAATCACACAATCACAATCACACAATCACAATCACACAATCACAATCACACAATCGCAATCACACAATCGCAATCACACAATCGCAATCACACAATCGCAATCACACAATCGCAATCACACAATCGCAATCACACAATCGCAATCACACAATCGCAATCACACAATCGCAATCACACAATCGCAATCACACAAGCACAATCACACAATCACAATCACACAATCACAATCACACAATCACAATCACACAATCACAATCACACAATCACAATCACACAATCACAATCACACAATCACAATCACACAATCACAATCACACAATCACAATCACACAATCACAATCACACAATCACAATCACACAATCACAATCACACAATCACAATCACACAATCACAATCACACAATCACAATCACACAATCACAATCACACAATCACAATAACACAATCACAATCACACAATCACAATCACACAATCACAATCACACAATCACAATCACACAATCACAATCACACAATCACAATCACACAATCACAATCACACAATCACAATCACACAATCACAATCACACAATCACAATCACACAATCACAATCACACAATCACAATCACACAATCACAATCACACAATCACAATCACACAATCACAATCACACAATCACAATCTCACAATAACAATCACACAATCACAATCACACAATCACAATCACACAATCACAATCACACAATCACAATCACACAATCACAATCACACAATCACAATCACACAATCACAATCACACAATCACAATCACACAATCACAATCACACAATCACAATCACACAATCACAATCACAAAATCACAATCACACACTCTCAATCACACAATCCCAGTCACACAGTCCCAATTACACAATCACAATCACACAATCACAATCTCACAATCACAATCACACGATCAGAATCACACAATTACAGTCACACAATCCCAATCCGACAATCCCAATCACACAATCACAATCACACAATCACACAATCACAATCACACAATCACAATCACACAATCGCAATCACACAATCACAATCACACAATCACAATCACACAATCACAATCACGCAATCACAATCACGCAATCACAATCACACAATCACAATCACACAATCACAATCACACAATCACAATCACACAATCACAATCACTCAATCACAATCACAATCATACAATCACAATCACACAATCGCAATCACACAATCACAATCACACAATCACAATCACACAATCACAATCACACAATCACAATCACACAATCACAATCACACAATCACAATCACACAATCACAATCACACAATCACAATCACACAATCACAATCACATAATCACAATCACACAATCACAATCACACAATCACAATCACACAATCACAATCACACAATCACAATCACACAATCACAATCACACAATCACCATCACACACTCTCAATCACACAATTGCAGTCACACAATCCCAAACCGACAATCCCATTCACACAATCACAATCACACAATCACACAATCACAATCACACAATCACACAATCACAATCACACAATCACAATCACACAATCACAATCACACAATCACAATCACACAATCACAATCACACAATCACAATCACACAATCACAATCACACAATCACAATCACACAATCGCAATCACACAATCGCAATCACACAATCGCAATCACACAATCGCAATCACACAATCGCAATCACACAATCGCAATCACACAATCGCAATCACACAATCGCAATCACACAATCGCAATCACACAATCGCAATCACACAATCGCAATCACACAATCGCAATCACACAATCGCAATCACACAAGCACAATCACACAATCACAATCACACAATCACAATCACACAATCACAATCACACAATCACAATCACACAATCACAATCACACAATCACAATCACACAATCACAATCACACAATCACAATCACACAATCACAATCACACAATCACAATCACACAATCACAATCACACAATCACAATCACACAATCACAATCACACAATCACAATCACACAATCACAATCACACAATCACAATCACACAATCACAATCACACAATCACAATCACACAATCACAATCACACAATCACAATCACACAATCACACAATCACAATCACACAATCACAATCACACAATCACAATCACACAATCACAATCACACAATCACAATCACACAATCACAATCACACAATCACAATCACACAATCACAATCACACAATCACAATCACACAATCACAATCACACAATCACAATCACACAATCACAATCACACAATCACAATCACACAATCACAATCACACAATCACAATCACACAATCACAATCACACAATCACAATCACACAATCACAATCACACAATCACAATCACACAATCACAATCACACAATCACAATCACACAATCACAATCACACAATCACAATCACACAATCACAATCACACAATCACAATCACACAATCACAATCACACAATCACAATCACACAATCACAATCACACAATCACAATCACACAATCACAATCACACAATCACAATCACACAATCACAATCACACAATCACAATCACACAATCACAATCACACAATCACAATCACACAATCACAATCACACAATCACAATCACACAATCACAATCACACAATCACAATCACACAATCACAATCACACAATCACAATCACACAATCACAATCACACAATCACAATCACACAATCACAATCACACAATCACAATCACACAATCACAATCACACAATCACAATCACACAATCACAATCACACAATCACAATCACACAATCACAATCACACAATCACAATCACACAATCACAATCACACAATCACAATCACACAATCACAATCACACAATCACAATCACACAATCACAATCACACAATCACAATCACACAATCACAATCACACAATCACAATCACACAATCACAATCACACAATCACAATCACACAATCACAATCACACAATCACAATCACACAATCACAATCACACAATCACAATCACACAATCACAATCTCACAATAACAATCACACAATCACAATCACACAATCACAATCACACAATCACAATCACACAATCACAATCACACAATCACAATCACACAATCACAATCACACAATCACAATCACACAATCACAATCACAAAATCACAATCACACACTCTCAATCACACAATCCCAGTCACACAGTCCCAATTACACAATCACAATCACACAATCACAATCTCACAATCACAATCACACGATCAGAATCACACAATTACAGTCACACAATCCCAATCCGACAATCCCAATCACACAATCACAATCACACAATCACACAATCACAATCACACAATCACAATCACACAATCGCAATCACACAATCACAATCACACAATCACAATCACGCAATCACAATCACGCAATCACAATCACGCAATCACAATCACACAATCACAATCACACAATCACAATCACACAATCACAATCACACAATCACAATCACTCAATCACAATCACAATCATACAATCACAATCACACAATCGCAATCACACAATCACAATCACACAATCACAATCACACAATCACAATCACACAATCACAATCACACAATCACAATCACACAATCACAATCACACAATCACAATCACACAATCACAATCACACAATCACAATCACACAATCACAATCACACAATCACAATCACACAATCACAATCACACAATCACAATCACACAATCACAATCACACAATCACAATCACACAATCACAATCACACAATCACAATCACACAATCACAATCACACAATCACAATCACACAATCACAATCACACAATCACAATCACACAATCACAATCACACAATCGCAATCACACAATCACAATCACACAATCACAGTCACACAATCACAATCACACAATCACAATCACACAATCACAATCACACAATCACAATCACACAATCACAATCACACAATCACAATCACACAATCACAATCACACAATCACAATCACACAATCACAATCACACAATCACACTCACACAATCACAATCACACAATCACAATCACACAATCACAATCACACAATCACAATCACACAATCACAATCACACAATCACAATCACACAATCACAATCACACAATCACAATCACACAATCACAATCACACAATCACAATCTCACAATCACAATCACACAATCACAATCACACAATCACAATCACACAATCACAATCACACAATCACAATCACACAATCACAATCACACAGTCACAATCACACAATCACAATCACACAATCACAATCACACAATCACAATCACACAATCACAATCACACAATCACAATCACACAATCACAATCACACAATCACAATCACTCAATCACAATCACAATCATACAATCACAATCACACAATCGCAATCACACAATCGCAATCACACAATCACAATCACACAATCACAATCACACAATCACAATCACACAATCACAATCACACAATCACAATCACACAATCACAATCACACAATCACAATCACACAATCACAATCACACAATCACAATCACAAAATCACAATCACACACTCTCAATCACACAATCCCAGTCACACAGTCCCAATTACACAATCACAATCACACAATCACAATCTCACAATCACAATCACACGATCAGAATCACACAATTACAGTCACACAATCCCAATCCGACAATCCCAATCACACAATCACAATCACACAATCACACAATCACAATCACACAATCACAATCACACAATCACAATCACACAATCACAATCACACAATCACAATCACACAATCACAACCACACACTCTCAATCACACAATTGCAGTCACACAATCCCAATCCGACAATCCCAATCACACAATCACAATCACACAATCACAGAGCCACAATCACACAATCACAATCACACAATCACAATCACACAATCACAATCACACAATCACAATCACACAATCACAATCACACAATCACAATCACACAATCACAATCACACAATCACAATCACACAATCACAATCACACAATCACAATCACACAATCACAATCACACAATCACAATCACACAATCACAATCACACAATCACAATCACACAATCACAATCACACAATCACAATCACACAATCACAACCACACACTCTCAATCACACAATTGCAGTCACACAATCCCAATCCGACAATCCCAATCACACAATCACAATCACACAATCACAGAGCCACAATCACACAATCACAATCACACAATCACAATCACACAATCACAATCACACAATCACAATCACACAATCACAATCACACAATCACAATCACACAATCACAATCACACAATCACAATCACACAATCACAATCACACAATCACAATCACACAATCACAATCACACAATCACAATCACACAATCACAATCACACAATCACAATCACACAATCACAATCACACAATCACAATCACACAATCACAATCACACAATCACAATCACACAATCACAATCACACAATCACAATCACACAATCACAATCACACAATCACAATCACACAATCACAATCACACAATCACAATCACACAACCACACAATCACAATCACACAATCACAATCACACACTCTCAATCACACAATTGCAGTCACACAATCCCAAACCGACAATCCCAATCACACAATCACAATCACACAATCACACAATCACACAATCACAATCACACAATCACAATCACACAATCACAATCACACAATCACAATCACACAATCACAATCACACAATCACAATCACACAATCACACAATCACAATCGCACAATCACAATCACACAATCACAATCACACAATCACAATCACACAATCACAATCACACAATCACAATCACACAATCACAATCACACAATCACAATCACACAATCACAATCACACAATCACAATCACACAATCACAATCACACAATCACAATCACACAATCACAATCACACAATCACAATCACACAATCACAATCACACAATCACAATCACACAATCGCAATCACACAATCGCAATCACACAATCGCAATCACACAATCGCAATCACACAATCGCAATCACACAATCGCAATCACACAATCGCAATCACACAATCGCAATCACACAATCGCAATCACACAAGCACAATCACACAATCACAATCACACAATCACAATCACACAATCACAATCACACAATCACAATCACACAATCACAATCACACAATCACAATCACACAATCACAATCACACAATCACAATCACACAATCACAATCACACAATCACAATCACACAATCACAATCACACAATCACAATCACACAATCACAATCACACAATCACAATCACACAATCACAATCACACAATCACAATCACACAATCACAATCACACAATCACAATCACACAATCACAATCACACAATCACAATCACACAATCACAATCACACAATCACAATCACACAATCACAATCACACAATCACAATCACACAATCACAATCACACAATCACAATCACACAATCACAATCACACAATCACAATCACACAATCACAATCACACAATCACAATCACACAATCACAATCACACAATCACAATCACACAATCACAATCACACAATCACAATCACACAATCACAATCACACAATCACAATCACACAATCACAATCACACAATCACAATCACACAATCACAATCACACAATCACAATCACACAATCACAATCACACAATCACAATCACACAATCACAATCACACAATCACAATCACACAATCACAATCACACAATCACAATCACACAATCACAATCACACAATCACAATCACACAATCACAATCACACAATCACAATCACACAATCACAATCACACAATCACAATCACACAATCACAATCACACAATCACAATCACACAATCACAATCACACAATCACAATCACACAATCACAATCACACAATCACAATCACACAATCACAATCACACAATCACAATCACACAATCACAATCACACAATCACAATCACACAATCACAATCACACAATCACAATCACACAATCACAATCACACAATCACAATCACACAATCACAATCTCACAATAACAATCACACAATCACAATCACACAATCACAATCACACAATCACAATCACACAATCACAATCACACAATCACAATCACACAATCACAATCACACAATCACAATCACAAAATCACAATCACACACTCTCAATCACACAATCCCAGTCACACAGTCCCAATTACACAATCACAATCACACAATCACAATCTCACAATCACAATCACACGATCAGAATCACACAATTACAGTCACACAATCCCAATCCGACAATCCCAATCACACAATCACAATCACACAATCACACAATCACAATCACACAATCACAATCACACAATCGCAATCACACAATCACAATCACACAATCACAATCACGCAATCACAATCACGCAATCACAATCACGCAATCACAATCACACAATCACAATCACACAATCACAATCACACAATCACAATCACACAATCACAATCACACAATCACAATCACTCAATCACAATCACAATCATACAATCACAATCACACAATCGCAATCACACAATCACAATCACACAATCACAATCACACAATCACAATCACACAATCACAATCACACAATCACAATCACACAATCACAATCACACAATCACAATCACACAATCACAATCACACAATCACAATCACACAATCACAATCACACAATCACAATCACACAATCACAATCACACAATCACAATCACACAATCACAATCACACAATCACAATCACACAATCACAATCACACAATCACAATCACACAATCACCATCACACACTCTCAATCACACAATTGCAGTCACACAATCCCAAACCGACAATCCCATTCACACAATCACAATCACACAATCACACAATCACAATCACACAATCACACAATCACAATCACACAATCACAATCACACAATCACAATCACACAATCACAATCACACAATCACAATCACACAATCACAATCACACAATCACAATCACACAATCACAATCACACAATCACAATCACACAATCACAATCACACAATCACAATCACACAATCACAATCACACAATCACAATCACACAATCACAATCACACAATCACAATCACACAATCACAATCACACAATCACAATCACACAATCACAATCACACAATCACAATCACACAATCACAATCACACAATCACAATCACACAATCACAATCACACAATCACAATCACACAATCACAATCACACAATCACAATCACACAATCACAATCACACAATCACAACCACACACTCTCAATCACACAATCGCAGTCACACAATCCCAATCCGACAATCCCAATCACACAATCACAATCACACAATCACAGAGCCACAATCACACAATCACAATCACACAATCACAATCACACAATCACAATCACACAATCACAATCACACAATCACAATCACACAATCACAATCACACAATCACAATCACACAATCACAATCACACAATCACAATCACACAATCACAATCACACAATCACAATCACACAATCACAATCACACAATCACAATCACACAATCACAATCACACAATCACAATCACACAATCACAATCACACAATCACAATCACACAATCACAATCACACAATCACAATCACACAATCACAATCACACAATCACAATCACACAATCACAATCACACAATCACAATCACACAATCACAATCACACAATCACAATCACACAATCACAATCACACAATCACAATCACACAATCACAATCACACAATCACAATCACACAATCACAATCACACAATCACAATCACACAATCACAATCACACAATCACAATCACACAATCACAATCACACAATCACAATCACACAATCACAATCACACAATCACAATCACACAATCACAATCACACAATCACAATCACACAATCACAATCACACAATCACAATCACACAATCACAATCACACAATCACAATCACACAATCACAATCACACAATCACAATCACACAATCACAATCACACAATCACAATCACACAATCACAATCACACAATCACAATCACACAATCACAATCACACAATCACAATCACACAATCACAATCACACAATCACAATCACACAATCACAATCACACAATCACAATCACACAATCACAATCACACAATCACAATCACACAATCACAATCACACAATCACAATCACACAATCACAATCACACAATCACAATCACACAATCACAATCACACAATCACAATCACACAATCACAATCACACAATCACAATCACACAATCATATTCACACAATCACAATCACACAATCACACTCAACAATCACAATCACACAATCACAATCACACAATCACAATCACACAATCACAATCACACAATCACAATCACACAATCACAATCACACAATCACAATCACACAATCACAATCACACAATCACAATCACACAATCACAATCACACAATCACAATCACACAATCACAATCACTCAATCACAATCACACAATCACAATCACACAATCACAATCACACAATCACAATCACACAATCACAATCACAATCATACAATCACAATCACACAATCGCAATCACACAATCACAATCACACAATCACAATCACACAGTCACAATCACACAATCACAATCACACAATCACAATCACACAATCACAATCACACAATCACAATCACACCATCACAATCACACAATCACAATCACACAATCACAATCACACAATCACAATCACACACTCTCAATCACACAATTGCAGTCACACAATCCCAAACCGAAAATTCCAATCACACAATCACAATCACACAATCACACAATCACAATCACACAATTACAATCACACAATCACAATCACACAATCAGAATCACACAATCAGAATCACACAATCACAATCACACAATCACAATCACACAATCACAATCACACAATCACAATCACACAATCACAATCACACAATCACAATCACACAATCACAATCACACAATCACAATCACACACTCTCAATCACACAATTGCAGGCACACAATCCCAATCCGACAATTCCAATCACACAATCACAATCACACAATCACACAGTCACAATCACACAATCACAATCACACAACCACACAATCACAATCACACAATCACAATCACACACTCTCAATCACACAATTGCAGTCACACAATCCCAAACCGACAATCCCAATCACACAATCACAATCACACAATCACACAATCACACAATCACAATCACACAATCACATACACACAATCACAATCACACAATCACAATCACACAATCACAATCACACAATCACAATCACACAATCACAATCACACAATCACACAATCACAATCGCACAATCACAATCACACAATCACAATCACACAATCACAATCACACAATCACAATCACACAATCACAATCACACAATCACAATCACACAATCACAATCACACAATCACAATCACACAATCACAATCACACAATCACAATCACACAATCACAATCACACAATCACAATCACACAATCACAATCACACAATCACAATCACACAATCACAATCACACAATCACAATCACACAATCACAATCACACAATCACAATCACACAATCACAATCACACAATCACAATCACACAATCACAATCACACAATCACAATCACACAATCACAATCACACAATCACAATCACACAATCACAATCACACAATCACAATCACACAATCACAATCACACAATCACAATCACACAATCACAATCACACAATCACAATCACACAATCACAATCACACAATCACAATCACACAATCACAATCACACAATCACAATCACACAATCACAATCACACAATCACAATCACACAATCACAATCACACAATCACAATCACACAATCACAATCACACAATCACAATCACACAATCACAATCACACAATCACAATCACACAATCACAATCACACAATCACAATCACACAATCACAATCACACAATCACAATCACACAATCACAATCACACAATCACAATCACACAATCACAATCACACAATCACAATCACACAATCACAATCACACAATCACAATCACACAATCACAATCACACAATCACAATCACACAATCACAATCACACAATCACAATCACACAATCACAATCACACAATCACAATCACACAATCACAATCACACAATCACAATCACACAATCACAATCACACAATCACAATCACACAATCACAATCACACAATCACAATCACACAATCACAATCACACAATCACAATCACACAATCACAATCACACAATCACAATCACACAATCACAATCACACAATCACAATCACACAATCACAATCACACAATCACAATCACACAATCACAATCACACAATCACAATCACACAATCACAATCACACAATCACAATCACACAATCACAATCACACAATCACAATCACACAATCACAATCACACAATCACAATCACACAATCACAATCACACAATCACAATCACACAATCACAATCACACAATCACAATCACACAATCACAATCACACAATCACAATCACACAATCACAATCACACAATCACAATCACACAATCACAATCACACAATCACAATCACACAATCACAATCACACAATCACAATCACACAATCACAATCACACAATCACAATCACACAATCACAATCACACAATCACAATCACACAATCACAATCACACAATCACAATCACACAATCACAATCACACAATCACAATCACACAATCACAATCACACAATCACAATCACACAATCACAATCACACAATCACAATCACACAATCACAATCACACAATCACAATCACACAATCACAATCACACAATCACAATCACACAATCACAATCACACAATCACAATCACACAATCACAATCACACAATCACAATCACACAATCACAATCACACAATCACAATCACACAATCACAATCACACAATCACAATCACACAATCACAATCACACAATCACAATCACACAATCACAATCACACAATCACAATCACACAATCACAATCACACAATCACAATCACACAATCACAATCACACAATCACAATCACACAATCACAATCACACAATCACAATCACACAATCACAATCACACAATCACAATCACACAATCACAATCACACAATCACAATCACACAATCACAATCACACAATCACAATCACACAATCACAATCACACAATCACAATCACACAATCACAATCACACAATCACAATCACACAATCACAATCACACAATCACAATCACACAATCACAATCACACAATCACAATCACACAATCACAATCACACAATCACAATCACACAATCACAATCACACAATCACAATCACACAATCACAATCACACAATCACAATCACACAATCACAATCACACAATCACAATCACACAATCACAATCACACAATCACAATCACACAATCACAATCACACAATCACAATCACACAATCACAATCACACAATCACAATCACACAATCACAATCACACAATCACAATCACACAATCACAATCACACAATCACAATCACACAATCACAATCACACAATCACAATCACACAATCACAATCACACAATCACAATCACACAATCACAATCACACAATCACAATCACACAATCACAATCACACAATCACAATCACACAATCACAATCACACAATCACAATCACACAATCACAATCACACAATCACAATCACACAATCACAATCACACAATCACAATCACACAATCACAATCACACAATCACAATCACACAATCACAATCACACAATCACAATCACACAATCACAATCACACAATCACAATCACACAATCACAATCACACAATCACAATCACACAATCACAATCACACAATCACAATCACACAATCACAATCACACAATCACAATCACACAATCACAATCACACAATCACAATCACACAATCACAATCACACAATCACAATCACACAATCACAATCACACAATCACAATCACACAATCACAATCACACAATCACAATCACACAATCACAATCACACAATCACAATCACACAATCACAATCACACAATCACAATCACACAATCACAATCACACAATCACAATCACACAATCACAATCACACAATCACAATCACACAATCACAATCACACAATCACAATCACACAATCACAATCACACAATCACAATCTCACAATAACAATCACACAATCACAATCACACAATCACAATCACACAATCACAATCACACAATCACAATCACACAATCACAATCACACAATCACAATCACACAATCACAATCACACAATCACAATCACACAATCACAATCACACAATCACAATCACAAAATCACAATCACACACTCTCAATCACACAATCCCAGTCACACAGTCCCAATTACACAATCACAATCACACAATCACAATCTCACAATCACAATCACACGATCAGAATCACACAATTACAGTCACACAATCCCAATCCGACAATCCCAATCACACAATCACAATCACACAATCACACAATCACAATCACACAATCACAATCACACAATCACAATCACACAATCACAATCACACAATCACAATCACACAATCACAATCACACAATCACAATCACACAATCACAATCACACAATCACAATCACACAATCACAATCACACAATCACAATCACACAATCACAATCACTCAATCACAATCACAATCATACAATCACAATCACACAATCGCAATCACACAATCGCAATCACACAATCACAATCACACAATCACAATCACACAATCACAATCACACAATCACAATCACACAATCACAATCACACAATCACAATCACACAATCACAATCACACAATCACAATCACACAATCACAATCACACAATCACAATCACACAATCACAATCACACAATCACAATCACACAATCACAATCACACAATCACAATCACACAATCACAATCACACAATCACAATCACACAATCACAATCACACAATCACAATCACACAATCACAATCACACAATCACAATCACACAATCACAATCACACAATCACAATCACACAATCACAATCACACAATCACAATCACACAATCACAATCACACAATCACAATCACACAATCACAATCACACAATCACAATCACACAATCACAATCACACAATCACAATCACACAATCACAATCACACAATCACAATCACACAATCACAATCTCACAATAACAATCACACAATCACAATCACACAATCACAATCACACAATCACAATCACACAATCACAATCACACAATCACAATCACACAATCACAATCACACAATCACAATCACACAATCACAATCACACAATCACAATCACACAATCACAATCACACAATCACAATCACACAATCACAATCACACAATCACAATCACACAATCACAATCACACAATCACAATCACACAATCACAATCACACAATCACAATCACACAATCACAATCACACAATCACAATCACACAATCACAATCACACAATCACAATCACACAATCACAATCACACAATCACAATCACACAATCACAATCACACAATCACAATCACACAATCACAATCACACAATCACAATCACACAATCACAATCACACAATCACAATCACACAATCACAATCACACAATCACAATCACACAATCACAATCACACAATCACAATCACACAATCACAATCACACAATCACAATCACACAATCACAATCACACAATCACAATCACACAATCACAATCACACAATCACAATCACACAATCACAATCACACAATCACAATCACACAATCACAATCACACAATCACAATCACACAATCACAATCACACAATCACAATCACACAATCACAATCACACAATCACAATCACACAATCACAATCACACAATCACAATCACACAATCACAATCACACAATCACAATCACACAATCACAATCACACAATCACAATCACACAATCACAATCACACAATCACAATCACACAATCACAATCACACAATCACAATCACACAATCACAATCACACAATCACAATCACACAATCACAATCACACAATCACAATCACACAATCACAATCACACAATCACAATCACACAATCACAATCACACAATCACAATCACACAATCACAATCACACAATCACAATCACACAATCACAATCACACAATCACAATCACACAATCACAATCACACAATCACAATCTCACAATAACAATCACACAATCACAATCACACAATCACAATCACACAATCACAATCACACAATCACAATCACACAATCACAATCACACAATCACAATCACACAATCACAATCACACAATCACAATCACAAAATCACAATCACACACTCTCAATCACACAATCCCAGTCACACAGTCCCAATTACACAATCACAATCACACAATCACAATCTCACAATCACAATCACAATCACAAAATCACAATCACACACTCTCAATCACACAATCCCAGTCACACAGTCCCAATTACACAATCACAATCACACAATCACAATCTCACAATCACAATCACACGTTCAGAATCACACAATTACAGTCACACAATCCCAATCCGACAATCCCAATCACACAATCACAATCACACAATCACACAATCACAATCACACAATCACAATCACACAATCACAATCACACAATCACAATCACACAATCACAATCACACAATCACAATCACACAATCACAATCACACAATCACAATCACACAATCACAATCACACAATCACAATCACACAATCACAATCACACAATCACAATCACACAATCACAATCACACAATCACAATCACACAATCACAATCACACAATCACAATCACTCAATCACAATCACAATCATACAATCACAATCATACAATCGCAATCACACAATCACAATCACACAATCACAATCACACAATCACAATCACACAATCACAATCACACAATCACAATCACACAATCACAATCACACAATCACCATCACACACTCTCAATCACACAATTGCAGTCACACAATCCCAAACCGACAATCCCATTCACACAATCACAATCACACAATCACACAATCACAATCACACAATCACACAATCACAATCACACAATCACAATCACACAATCACAATCACACAATCACAATCGCACAATCACAGTCGCACAATCACAGTCGCACAATCACAATCGCACAATCACAATCACACAATCACAATCACACAATCACAATCACACAATCACAATCACACAATCACAATCACACAATCACAATCACACAATCACAATCACACAATCACAATCACACAATCACAATCACACAATCACAATCACACAATCACAATCACACAATCACAATCACACAATCACAATCACACAATCACAATCACACAATCACAATCACACAATCACAATCACACAATCACAATCACACAATCACAATCACACAATCACAATCACACAATCACAATCACACAATCACAATCACACAATCACAATCACACAATCACAATCACACAATCACAATCACACAATCACAATCACACAATCACAATCACACAATCACAATCACACAATCACAATCACACAATCACAATCACACAATCACAATCACACAATCACAATCACACAATCACAATCACACAATCACAATCACACAATCACAATCACACAATCACAATCACACAATCACAATCACACAATCACAATCACACAATCACAATCACACAATCACAATCACACAATCACAACCACACACTCTCAATCACACAATTGCAGTCACACAATCTCAATCCGACAATCCCAATCACACAATCACAATCACACAATCACAGAGTCACAATCACACAATCACAATCACACAATCACAATCACACAATCACAATCACACAATCACAATCACACAATCACAATCACACAATCACAATGACACAATCACAATCACACAATCACAATCACACAATCACAATCACACAATCACAATCACACAATCACAATCACACAATCACAATCACACAATCACAATCACACAATCACAATCACACAATCACAATCACACAATCACAATCACACAATCACAATCACACAATCACAATCACACAATCACAATCACACAATCACAATCACACAATCACAATCACACAATCACAATCACACAATCACAATCACACAATCACAATCACACAATCACAATCACACAATCACAATCACACAATCACAATCACACAATCACAATCACACAATCACAATCACACAATCACAATCACACAATCACAATCACACAATCACAATCACACAATCACAATCACACAATCACAATCACACAATCACAATCACACAATCACAATCACACAATCACAATCACACAATCACAATCACACAATCACAATCACACAATCACAATCACTCAATCACAATCACAATCACACAATCACAATCACACAATCGCAATCACACAATCATAATCACACAATCACAATCACACAGTCACAATCACACAATCACAATCACACAATCACAATCACACAATCACAATCACACAATCACAATCACACAATCACAATCACACAATCACAATCACACAATCACAATCACACAATCACAATCACACACTCTCAATCACACAATTGCAGTCACACAATCCCAAACCGAAAATCCCAATCACACAATCACAATCACACAATCACACAATCACAATCACACAATCACAATCACACAATCACAATCACACAATCAGAATCACACAATCACAATCACACAATCACAATCACACAATCACAATCACACAATCACAATCACACAATCACAATCACACAATCACAATCACACAATCACAATCACACAATCACAATCACACAATCACAATCACACAATCACAATCACACACTCTCAATCACACAATTGCAGTCACACAATCCCAATCCGACAATTCCAATCACACAATCACAATCACACAATCACACAGTCACAATCACACAATCACAATCACACAACCACACAATCACAATCACACAATCACAATCACACACTCTCAATCACACAATTGCAGTCACACAATCCCAAACCGACAATCCCAATCACACAATCACAATCACACAATCACACAATCACAATCACACAATCACAATCACACAATCACAATCACACAATCACAATCACACAATCACAATCACACAATCACAATCACACAATCACAATCACACAATCACAATCACACAATCACAATCACACAATCACAATCACACAATCACAATCACAAAATCACAATCACAAAATCACAATCACACAATCACAATCACACAATCACAATCACACAATCACAATCACACAATCACAATCACACAATCACAATCACACAATCACAATCACACAATCACAATCACACAATCACAATCACACAATCACAATCACACAATCACAATCACACAATCACAATCACACAATCACAATCACACAATCACAATCACTCAATCACAATCACAATCATACAATCACAATCACACAATCGCAATCACACAATCACAATCACACAATCACAATCACACAATCACAATCACACAATCACAAGCACACAATCACAATCACACAATCACAATCACACACTCTCAATCACACAATTGCAGTCACACAATCCCAAACCGACAATCCCAATCACATAATCACAATCACACAATCACACAATCACAATCACACAATCACAATCACACAATCACAATCACACAAACACAATCACACAATCACAATCACACAATCACAATCACACAATCACAATCACACAATCACAATCACACAATCACAATCACACAATCACAATCACACAATCACAATCACACAATCACAATCACACAATCACAATCACACAATCACAATCACACAATCACAATCACACAAGTACAATCACACAATCACAATCACACAATCACAATCACATAATCACAATCACACACTCTCAACCACACAATCACAATGACACAATCACACAATTGCAATCACGCAATCGCAATCACACTATCGCAGTCACACAATCGCAGTCGCACAATCACAGACGCACAATCACAGTCACACAATCACAGTCACACAATCACAGTCACACAATCACAGTCACACAATTACAGTCACACAATCACACAATCACACAATCACACAATCACTCAATCACACAATCACACAGTCACACAATCACACAATCACACAATCACACAACCACACAATCACACAACCACACAATCACGCAACCAGGCAATCACGCAATCACGCAATCACGCAATCACGCAATCACGCAATCACGCAAACACGCAATCACGCAATCACGCAATCACAATCACACAATCACAATCACACAATCACAATCACACAATCACAATCACACAATCACAATCACACAATCACAATCACACAATCACAATCACACAATCACAATCACACAATCACAATCACACAATCACAATCACACAATCACAAACACACAATCACAATCACACAATCACAATCACACAATCACAATCACACACTCGCAATCACACAATCCCAAACCGACAATCCCAATCACACAATCACAATCACACAATCACAATCACACAATCACAATCACACAATCACAATCACACAATCACAAGCACACAATCACAATCACACAATCACAATCACACACTCTCAATCACACAATTGCAGTCACACAATCCCAAACCGACAATCCCAATCACATAATCACAATCACACAATCACACAATCACAATCACACAATCACAATCACACAATCACAATCACACAAACACAATCACACAATCACAATCACACAATCACAATCACACAATCACAATCACACAATCACAATCACACAATCACAATCACACAATCACAATCACACAATCACAATCACACAATCACAATCACACAATCACAATCACACAATCACAATCACACAAGTACAATCACACAATCACAATCACACAATCACAATCACATAATCACAATCACACACTCTCAACCACACAATCACAATGACACAATCACACAATTGCAATCACACAATCGCAATCACACTATCGCAGTCACACAATCGCAGTCGCACAATCACAGACGCACAATCACAGTCACACAATCACAGTCACACAATCACAGTCACACAATCACAGTCACACAATTACAGTCACACAATCACACAATCACACAATCACACAATCACTCAATCACACAATCACACAGTCACACAATCACACAATCACACAATCACACAACCACACAATCACACAACCACACAATCACGCAACCAGGCAATCACGCAATCACGCAATCACGCAATCACGCAATCACGCAATCACGCAAACACGCAATCACGCAATCACGCAATCACAATCACACAATCACAATCACACAATCACAATCACACAATCACAATCACACAATCACAATCACACAATCACAATCACACAATCACAATCACACAATCACAATCACACAATCACAATCACACAATCACAATCACACAATCACAATCACACAATCACAATCACACAATCACAATCACACAATCACAATCACACACTCGCAATCACACAATCCCAAACCGACAATCCCAATCACACAATCACAATCACACAATCACAATCGCACAATCACAATCACACAATCACAATCACACAATCACAATCACACACTCTCAATCACACAATCACAATGACACAATCTCACAATTGCAATCACACAATCGCAATCACACTATCGCAGTCACACAATCGCAGTCGCACAATCACAGTCGCACAATCACAGTCACACAATCACAGTCACACAATCACAGTCACACAAACAAAGTCACACAATCACAGTCACACAATCACAGTCACACAATCACAGTCACACAATCACACAATCACACAATCACACAATCACTCAATCACACAATCACACAGTCACACAATCACACAATCACACAATCACACAAACACACAATCACACAATCACACAATCACGCAACCACGCAATCACGCAACCACGCAATCACGCAATCACGCAATCACGCAATCACGCAATCACGCAATCACGCAATCACGCAATCACGCTATCACGCAATCACGCAATCACAATCACACAATCACAATTACACAATCACAATCACACAATCACAATCACACAATCACAATCACACAATCACAATCACACAATCACAATCACACAATCATAATCACACAATCACAGTCACACAATCACAATCACACAATCACAATCACACAATCACAATCACACAATCACAATCACACAATCACAATCACACAATCACAATCACACACACTCAATCACACAATCCCAATCCGACAATCCCAATCACACAATCAAAATCACACAATCACACAGTCACAATCACACAATCACAATCACACAATCACAATCACACAATCACAATCACACAATCACAATCACACAATCACAATCACACAATCACAATCACACAATCACAATCACACAATCACAATCACACAATCACAATCACACAATCACAATCACACAATCACAATCACACAATCACAATCACACAATCACAATCACACAATCACAATCACACAATCACAATCACACAATCACAATCACACAATCACAATCACACAATCACAATCACACAATCACAATCACACAATCACAATCACACAATCACAATCACACAATCACAATCACACAATCACAATCACACAATCACAATCACACAATCACAATCACACAATCACAATCACACAATCACAATCACACAATCACAATCACACAATCACAATCACACAATCACAATCACACAATCACAATCACACAATCACAATCACACAATCACAATCACACAATCACAATCACACAATCACAATCACACAATCACAATCACACAATCACAATCACACAATCACAATCACACAATCACAAACACACAATCACAATCACACAATCACAACCACACAATCACAATCACACAATCACAATCACACAATCACAATCACACAATCACACAATCACACAATCACACAATCACACAATCACACAATCACACAATCACACAATCACAAAATCACACAATCACACAATTACACAATCACACAATCACACAATCACACAATCACAATCACACAATCACAATCACACAATCACAATCACAAAATCACAATCACACACTCTCAATCACACAATCCCAGTCACACAATCCCAATTACACAATCACAATCACACAATCACAACCTCACAATCACACAATCAGAATCACAGAATCACACAATTGCAATCACACAATCGCAATCACACAATCGCAATCACACAATCGCAATCACACAACCGCAATCACACAACCACAATCACACAACCACAATCATACAACCACAATCACACAACCACAATCACACAGCCACGATCACACAACCACAATCACACAACCACAATCACACAACCACAATCACACAACCACAATCACACAACCACAATCACACAACCACAATCACACAACCACAATCACACAACCACAATCACACAACCACAATCACACAACCACAATCACACAACCACAATCACACAACCACAATCACACAACCACAATCACACAAGCACAATCACACAACCACAATCACACAATCACAATCACACAAGTACAATCACACAATCACAATCACACAATCACAATCACATAATCACAATCACACACTCTCAACCACACAATCACAATGACACAATCACACAATTGCAATCACACAATCGCAATCACACTATCGCAGTCACACAATCGCAGTCGCACAATCACAGACGCACAATCACAGTCACACAATCACAGTCACACAATCACAGTCACACAATCACAGTCACACAATTACAGTCACACAATCACACAATCACTCAATCACACAATCACACAGTCACACAATCACACAATCACACAATCACACAACCACACAATCACACAACCACACAATCACGCAACCAGGCAATCACGCAATCACGCAATCACGCAATCACGCAATCACGCAATCACGCAATCACGCAATCACACAATCACAATCACACAATCACAATCACACAATCACAATCACACAATCACAATCACACAATCACAATCACACAATCACAATCACACACTCGCAATCACACAATTGCAGTCACACAATCCCAAACCGACAATCCCAATCACACAATCACAATCACACAATCACAATCGCACAATCACAATCACACAATCACAATCACACAATCACAATCACACACTCTCAATCACACAATCACAATGACACAATCTCACAATTGCAATCACACAATCGCTATCACACTATCGCAGTCACACAATCGCAGTCGCACAATCACAGTCGCACAATCACAGTCACACAATCACAGTCACACAATCACAGTCACACAATCACAGTCACACAATCACAGTCACACAATCACACAATCACACAATCACACAATCACTCAATCACACAATCACACAGTCACACAATCACACAATCACACAATCACACAAACACACAATCACACAATCACACAATCACGCAACCACGCAATCACGCAACCACGCAATCACGCAATCACGCAATCACGCAATCACGCAATCACGCAATCACGCAATCACGCAATTACGCAATCACGCTATCACGCAATCACGCAATCACAATCACACAATCACAATTACACAATCACAATCACACAATCACAATCACACAATCACAATCACACAATCACAATCACACAATCATAATCACACAATCACAGTCACACAATCACAATCACACAATCACAATCACACAATCACAATCACACAATCACAATCACACAATCACAATCACACAATCACAATCACACAATCACAATCACACAATCACAATCACACAATCAAAATCACACAATCACAATCACACACACTCAATCACACAATCCCAATCCGACAATCCCAATCACACAATCACAATCACACAATCACACAGTCACAATCACACAATCACAATCACACAATCACACAATCACAATCACACAATCACAATCACACAATCACAATCACACAATCACAATCACACAATCACAATCACACAATCACAATCACACAATCATAATCACACAACCACAGTCACACAATCACAATCACACAATCACAATCACACAATCACAATCACACAATCACAATCACACAACCACAATCACACAATCACAATCACACAATCACAATCACACAATCACAATCACACAATCACAATCACACAATCACAATCACACAATCACAATCACACAATCACAATCACACAATCACAATCACACACACTCAATCACACAATCCCAATCCGACAATCCCAATCACACAATCACAATCACACAATCACACAGTCACAATCACACAATCACAATCACACAATCACACAATCACAATCACACAATCACAATCACTCAATCACAATCACACAATCACAATCACACAATCACAATCACACAATCACAATCACACAATCACAATCACACAATCACAATCACACAATCACAATCACACAATCACAATCACACAATCACACAATCACACAATCACACAATCACAATCACACAATCACAATCACGAAATCACAATCACGAAATCACAATCACACACTCTCAATCACACAATCCCAGTCACAGAATCCCAATTACACAATCACAATCACACAATCACAATCTCACAATCACAATCTCACAATCACAATCACACAATCAGAATCACAGAATCACACAATTGCAATCACACAATCGCAATCACACAATCGCAATCACACAATCGCAATCACACAACCGCAATCACACAACCACAATCACACAACCACGATCACACAACCACGATCACACAACCACGATCACACAACCACGATCACACAACCACGATCACACAATCCCAATCCGACAATCCCAATCACACAATCACAATCACACAATCACACAGTCACAATCACACAATCACAATCACACAATCACACAATCACAATCACACAATCAAAATCACACAATCACAATCACACAATCACAATCACACAATCACACAGTCACAATCACACAATCACAATCACACAATCACACAATCACAATCACACAATCACAATCACACAATCACAATCACACAATCACAATCACACAATCACAATCACACAATCACAATCACTCAATCACAATCACAATCATACAATCACAATCACACAATTGCAATCACACAATCACAATCACACAATCACAATCACACAATCACAATCACACAATCACACAATCACAATCACACAATCACAATCACACAATCACAATCACACAATCACACAATTGCAATCACACAATCGCAATCACACTATCGCAGTCACACAATCGCAGTCGCACAATCACAGACGCACAATCACAGTCACACAATCACAGTCACACAATCACAGTCACACAATCACAGTCACACAATTACAGTCACACAATCACACAATCACACAATCACACAATCACTCAATCACACAATCACACAGTCACACAATCACACAATCACACAATCACACAAAACCACAACCACACAATCACACAATCACACAACCACACAATCACGCAACCAGGCAATCACGCAATCACGCAATCACGCAATCACGCATTCACGCAATCACGCAAACACGCAATCACGCAATCACGCAATCACAATCACACAATCACAATCACACAATCACAATCACACAATCACAATCACACAATCACAATCACACAATCACAATCACACAATCACAATCACACAATCACAATCACACAATCACAATCACACAATCACAATCACACAATCACAATCACACAATCACAATCACACAATCACAATCACACAATCACAATCACACAATCACAATCACACAATCACAATCACACAATCACAATCACACAATCACAATCACACAATCACAATCACACAATCACAATCACACAATCACAATCACACAATCACAATCACTCAGTCACAATCACAATCATACAATCGCAATCACACAATCGCAATCACACAATCACAATCACACAATCACAATCACACAACCACAATCACACAATCACAATCGCACAATCACAATCGCTCAATCACAATCACACAATCACAATCACACACTCTCAATCACACAATCACAATGACACAATCTCACAATTGCAATCACACAATCGCAATCACACTATCGCAGTCACACAATCGCAGTCGCACAATCACAGTCGCACAATCACAGTCACACAATCACAGTCACACAATCACAGTCACACAATCACAGTCACACAATCACAGTCACACAATCACAGTCACACAATCACACAATCACACAATCACACAATCACTCAATCACACAATCACACAGTCACACAATCACACAATCACACAATCACACAATCACGCAACCACGCAATCACGCAACCACGCAATCACGCAATCACGCAATCACGCAATCACGCAATCACGCAATCACGCAATCACGCAATCACGCAATCACGCTATCACGCAATCACGCAATCACAATCACACAATCACAATTACACAATCACAATCACACAATCACAATCACACAATCACAATCACACAATCACAATCACACAATCATAATCACACAATCACAGTCACACAATCACAATCACACAATCACAATCACACAATCACAATCACACAATCACAATCACACAATCACAATCACACAATCACAATCACACAATCACAATCACACAATCACAATCACACAATCACAATCACACAATCACAATCACACACACTCAATCACACAATCCCAATCCGACAATCCCAATCACACAATCACAATCACACAATCACAATCACACAATCACAATCACACAATCACACAATCACAATCACACAATCACAATCACACAATCACAATCACACAATCACAATCACACAATCATAATCACACAACCACAGTCACACAATCACAATCACACAATCACAATCACACAATCACAATCACACAATCGCAATCACACAATCGCAATCACACAATCGCAATCACACAACCGCAATCACACAACCACAATCACACAATCACAATCACACAATCACAATCACACAATCACAATCACACACACTCAATCACACAATCCCAATCCGACAATCCCAATCGCACAATCACAATCACACAATCACACAGTCACAATCACACAATCACAATCACACAATCACACAATCACAATCACACAATCACAATCACACAATCACAATCACACAATCACAATCACACAATCACAATCACACAATCACAATCACACAATCACAATCACACAATCACAATCACACAATCACAATCACACAATCACAATCACACAATCACAATCACACAATCACAATCACACAATCACAATCACACAATCACAATCACACAATCACAATCACACAATCACAATCACACAATCACAATCACACAATCACAATCACACAATCACAATCACACAATCACAATCACACAATCACAATCACAAAATCACAATCACACAATCACAATCACACAATCACAATCACACAATCACAATCACACAATCACAATCACACAATCACAATCACACAATCACAATCACACCATCACAATCACACAATCACAATCACATAATCACAATCACACAATCACAATCACTCAATCACAATCACAATCATACAATCACAATCACACAATCGCAATCACACAATCACAATCACACAATCACAATCACACAGTCACACAATCACACAATCACACAATCACACAAACACACAATCACACAATCACACAATCACACAACCACGCAATCACGCATCCACGCAATCACGCAATCACGCAATCACGCAATCACGCAATCACGCAATCACGCAATCACGCAGTCACGCAATCACGCAATCACAATCACACAATCACAATCACACAATCACAATCACACAATCACAATCACACGATCACAATCACACAATCACAATCACACAATCATAATCACACAATCACAGTCACACAATCACAATCACACAATCACAATCACACAATCACAATCACACAATCACAATCACACAATCACAATCACACAATCACAATCACACAATCACAATCACACAATCACAATCACACAATCACAATCACACAATCACAATCACACAATCACAATCACACAATCACAATCACACAATCACAATCACACAATCACAATCACACAATCACAATCACACAATCACAATCACACAATGACAATCACACAATCACAATCACACAATCACAATCACACAATCACAATCACACAATCACAATCACACAATCACAATCACACAATCACAATCACACAATCACAATCACACAATCACAATCACACAATCACAATCACACAATCACAATCACACAATCACAATCACACAATCACAATCACACAATCACAATCACACAATCACAATCACACAATCACAATCACACAATCACAATCACACAATCACAATCACACAATCACAATCACACAATCACAATCACACAATCACAATCACACAATCACAATCACACAATCACAATCACACACACTCAATCACACAATCCCAATCCGACAATCCCAATCACACAATCACAATCACACAATCACACAGTCACAATCACACAATCACAATCACACAATCACACAATCACAATCACACAATCACAATCACTCAATCACAATCACACAATCACAATCACACAATCACAATCACACAATCACAATCACACAATCACAATCACACAATCACAATCACACAATCACAATCACACAATCACACAATCACACAATCACACAATCACACAATCACACAATCACACAATCACAATCACACAATCACAATCACGAAATCACAATCACACACTCCCAATCACACAATCCCAGTCACACAATCCCAATTACACAATCACAATCACACAATCACAATCTCACAATCACAATCTCACAATCACAATCACACAATCAGAATCACAGAATCACACAATTGCAATCACACCATCGCAATCACACAATCGCAATCACACAATCGCAATCACACAACCGCAATCACACAACCACAATCACACAACCACAATCACACAACCACGATCACACAACCACGATCACACAACCACGATCACACAACCACGATCACACAACCACGATCACACAATCACAATCACACAATCACAATCACACGAAACACAATCACACAATCACAATCACACACTCTCAATCACACAATCACAATGACACAATCTCACAATTGCAATCACACAATCGCAATCACACTATCGCAGTCACACAATCGCAGTCGCACAATCACAGTCGCACAATCACAGTCACACAATCACAGTCACACAATCACAGTCACACAATCACAGTCACACAATCACAGTCACACAATCACAGTCACACAATCACAATCACACAATCACAATCACACAATCACAATCACACAATCACAATCACACAATCACAATCACACAATCACAATCACACAATCACAATCACACAATCACAATCACACAATCACAATCACACAATCACAATCACACAATCACAATCACACAATCACAATCACACAATCACAATCACACAATCACAATCACACAATCACAATCACACAATCACAATCACACAATCACAATCACACAATCACAATCACACAATCACAATCACACCATCACAATCACACAATCACAATCACACAATCACAATCACACCATCACAATCACACAATCACAATCACACAATCACAATCACACAATCACAATCACACAATCACAATCACACAATCACAATCACACAATCACAATCACACAATCACAATCACACAATCACAATCACACAATCACAATCACACAATCACAATCACACAATCACAATCACACAATCACAATCACACAATCACAATCACACAATCACAATCACACAATCACAATCACACAATCACAATCACACAATCACAATCACACAATCACAATCACACAATCACAATCACACAATCACAATCACACAATCACAATCACACAATCACAATCACACAATCACAATCACACAATCACAATCACACAATCACAATCACACAATCACAATCACACAATCACAATCACACAATCACAATCACACAATCACAATCACACAATCACAATCACACAATCACAATCACACAATCACAATCACACAACCACAATCACACAATCACAATCGCACAATCACAATCACACAATCACAATCACACAATCACAATGACACACTCTCAATCACACAATCACAATGACACAATCTCACAATTGCAATCACACAATCGCAATCACACTATCGCAGTCACACAATCGCAGTCGCACAATCACAGTCGCACAATCACAGTCACACAATCACAGTCACACAATCACAGTCACACAATCACAGTCACACAATCACAGTCACACAATCACAGTCACACAATCACACAATCACACAATCACACAATCACTCAATCACACTATCACACAGTCACACAATCACACAATCACACAATCACACAAACACACAATCACACAATCACACAATCACACAACCACGCAATCACGCAACCACGCAATCACGCAATCACGCAATCACGCAATCACGCAATCACGCAATCACGCAATCACGCAATCACGCAATCACGCAATCACGCAATCACAATCACACAATCACAATCACACAATCACAATCACACAATCACAATCACACGATCACAATCACACAATCACAATCACACAATCATAATCACACAATCACAGTCACACAATCACAATCACACAATCACAATCACACAATCACAATCACACAATCACAATCACACAATCACAATCACACAATCACGATCACACAATCACGATCACACAATCACGATCACACAATCACGATCACACAATCACGATCACACAATCGCGATCACACAATCTCGATCACACAATCTCGATCACACAATCACAATCACACAATCACAATCACACAATCACAATCACACAATCACAATCACACAATCACAATCACACAATCACAATCACACAATCACAATCACACAATCACAATCACACAATCACAATCACACAATCACAATCACACAATCACAATCACACAATCACAATCACACAATCACAATCACACAATCACAATCACACAATCACAATCACACAATCACAATCACACAATCACAATCACACAATCACAATCACACAATCACAATCACACAATCACAATCACACAATCACAATCACACAATCACAATCACACAATCACAATCACACAACCACAATCACACAATCACAATCGCACAATCACAATCGCACAATCACAATCGCACAATCACAATCACACAATCACAATCACACACTCTCAATCACACAATCACAATGACACAATCTCACAATTGCAATCACACAATCGCAATCACACTATCGCAGTCACACAATCGCAGTCGCACAATCACAGTCGCACAATCACAGTCACACAATCACAGTCACACAATCACAGTCACACAATCACAGTCACACAATCACAGTCACACAATCACAGTCACACAATCACAGTCACACAATCACACAATCACACAATCACACAATCACTCAATCACACAATCACACAGTCACACAATCACACAATCACACAATCACACAAACACACAATCACACAATCACGCAATCACGCAACCACGCAATCACGCAACCACGCAATCACGCAATCACGCAATCACGCAATCACGCTATCACGCAATCACGCTATCACGCAATCACGCAATCACAATCACACAATCACAATTACACAATCACAATCACACAATCACAATCACACAATCACAATCACACAATCACAATCACACAATCATAATCACACAATCACAATCACACAATCAAAATCACACAATCACAATCACACAATCACAATCACACAATCACAATCACACAATCACAATCACACAATCACAATCACACAATCACAATCACACAATCACAATCACACAATCACAATCACACAATCACAATCACTCAGTCACAATCACAATCATACAATCGCAATCACACAATCGCAATCACACAATCACAATCACACAATCACAATCACACAATCACAATCACACAATCACAATCACACAATCACAATCACACAATCACAATCTCACAACAACAATCACACAATCACAATCACACAATCACAATCACACAATCACAATCACACAATCACACAATCACACAATCACACAATCACACAATCACACAATCACACAATCACACAATCACACAATCACACAATCACACAATCACACAATCACACAATCAAACAATCACACAATCACACAATCACACAATCACACAATCACACAAACTCACAATCACACAATCACACAATCACACAATCACACAATCACACAAACACACAATCACACAATCACACAATCACAATCACACAATCACAATCACAAAATCAGAATCATACAATCTCAATCACACAATCACAATCACACAATTACAATCACACAATCCCAATCACACAATCACAATCACACAATCACAATCACACAATCACACAATCACACAATCACACAATCACACAATCACACAATCACAATCACACAATCACAATCACACAATCCCAATCACACAATCCCAATCACACAATCACAATCACACAATCACAATCACACAATCCCAATCACACAATCCCAATCACACAATCACAATCACACAATCACAATCACACAATCACAATCACACAATCACAATCACACAATCACAATCACACAATCACGATCACACAATCACAATCACACAATCACAATCACACAATCACAATCACACAATCACAATCACACAATCACAATCACACAATCACAATCACACAATCACAATCACACAATCACAATCACACAATCACAATCACACAATCACACAATCACACAATCACACAATCACACAATCACACAATCACAAAATCACACAATCACACAATTACACAATCACACAATCACACAATCACACAATCACAATCACACAATCACAATCACACAATCACAATCACAAAATCACAATCACACACTCTCAATCACACAATCCCAGTCACACAATCCCAATTACACAATCACAATCACACAATCACAACCTCACAATCACAATCACACAATCAGAATCACAGAATCACACAATTGCAATCACACAATCGCAATCACACAATCGCAATCACACAATCGCAATCACACAACCGCAATCACACAACCACAATCACACAACCACAATCATACAACCACAATCACACAACCACAATCACACAGCCACGATCACACAACCACAATCACACAACCACAATCACACAACCACAATCACACAACCACAATCACACAACCACAATCACACAACCACAATCACACAACCACAATCACACAACCACAATCACACAACCACAATCACACAACCACAATCACACAACCACAATCACACAACCACAATCACACAATCACAATCACACAAGTACAATCACACAATCACAATCACACAATCACAATCACATAATCACAATCACACACTCTCAACCACACAATCACAATGACACAATCACACAATTGCAATCACACAATCGCAATCACACTATCGCAGTCACACAATCGCAGTCGCACAATCACAGACGCACAATCACAGTCACACAATCACAGTCACACAATCACAGTCACACAATCACAGTCACACAATTACAGTCACACAATCACACAATCACACAATCACACAATCACTCAATCACACAATCACACAGTCACACAATCACACAATCACACAATCACACAAAACCACAACCACACAATCACACAATCACACAACCACACAATCACGCAACCAGGCAATCACGCAATCACGCAATCACGCAATCACGCAATCACGCAATCACGCAAACACGCAATCACGCAATCACGCAATCACAATCACACAATCACAATCACACAATCACAATCACACAATCACAATCACACAATCACAATCACACAATCACAATCACACAATCACAATCACACAATCACAATCACACAATCACAATCACACAATCACAATCACACAATCACAATCACACAATCACAATCACACAATCACAATCACACAATCACAATCACACAATCACAATCACACAATCACAATCACACAATCACAATCACACAATCACACAATCACAATCACTCAGTCACAATCACAATCATACAATCGCAATCACACAATCGCAATCACACAATCACAATCACACAATCACAATCACACAACCACAATCACACAATCACAATCGCACAATCACAATCGCACAATCACAATCACACAATCACAATCACACACTCTCAATCACACAATCACAATGACACAATCTCACAATTGCAATCACACAATCGCAATCACACTATCGCAGTCACACAATCGCAGTCGCACAATCACAGTCGCACAATCACAGTCACACAATCACAGTCACACAATCACAGTCACACAATCACAGTCACACAATCACAGTCACACAATCACAGTCACACAATCACACAATCACACAATCACACAATCACTCAATCACACAATCACACAGTCACACAATCACACAATCACACAATCACACAAACACGCAACCACGCAATCACGCAACCACGCAATCACGCAATCACGCAATCACGCAATCACGCAATCACGCAATCACGCAATCACGCAATCACGCAATCACGCAATCACGCTATCACGCAATCACGCAATCACAATCACACAATCACAATTACACAATCACAATCACACAATCACAATCACACAATCACAATCACACAATCACAATCACACAATCACAATCACACAATCATAATCACACAATCACAGTCACACAATCACAATCACACAATCACAATCACACAATCACAATCACACACACTCAATCACACAATCCCAATCCGACAATCCCAATCACACAATCACAATCACACAATCACACAGTCACAATCACACAATCACAATCACACAATCACACAATCACAATCACACAATCACAATCACACAATCACAATCACACAATCACAATCACACAATCATAATCACACAACCACAGTCACACAATCACAATCACACAATCACAATCACACAATCACAATCACACAATCACAATCACACAATCACAATCACACAATCACAATCACACAATCACAATCACACAATCACAATCACTCAGTCACAATCACAATCATACAATCGCAATCACACAATCGCAATCACACAATCACAATCACACAATCACAATCACACAATCACAATCACACAATCACAATCACACAATCACAATCACACAATCACAATCTCACAACAACAATCACACAATCACAATCACACAATCACAATCACACAATCACACAATCACACAATCACACAATCACACAATCACACAATCACACAATCACACAATCACACAATCACACAATCACACAATCACACAATCACACAATCACACAATCACACAATCAAACAATCACACAATCACACAATCACACAATCACACAATCACACAAACTCACAATCACACAATCACACAATCACACAATCACACAATCACACAAACACACAATCACACAATCACACAATCACAATCACACAATCACAATCACAAAATCAGAATCATACAATCTCAATCACACAATCACAATCACACAATTACAATCACACAATCCCAATCACACAATCACAATCACACAATCACAATCACACAATCACACAATCACACAATCACACAATCACACAATCACACAATCACACAATCACAATCACACAATCACAATCACACAATCCCAATCACACAATCCCAATCACACAATCACAATCACACAATCACAATCACACAATCCCAATCACACAATCCCAATCACACAATCACAATCACACAATCACAATCACACAATCACAATCACACAATCACAATCACACAATCACAATCACACAATCACGATCACACAATCACAATCACACAATCACAATCACACAATCACAATCACACAATCACAATCACACAATCACAATCACACAATCACAATCACACAATCACAATCACACAATCACAATCACACAATCACAATCACACAATCACACAATCACACAATCACACAATCACACAATCACACAATCACAAAATCACACAATCACACAATTACACAATCACACAATCACACAATCACACAATCACAATCACACAATCACAATCACACAATCACAATCACAAAATCACAATCACACACTCTCAATCACACAATCCCAGTCACACAATCCCAATTACACAATCACAATCACACAATCACAACCTCACAATCACAATCACACAATCAGAATCACAGAATCACACAATTGCAATCACACAATCGCAATCACACAATCGCAATCACACAATCGCAATCACACAACCGCAATCACACAACCACAATCACACAACCACAATCATACAACCACAATCACACAACCACAATCACACAGCCACGATCACACAACCACAATCACACAACCACAATCACACAACCACAATCACACAACCACAATCACACAACCACAATCACACAACCACAATCACACAACCACAATCACACAACCACAATCACACAACCACAATCACACAACCACAATCACACAACCACAATCACACAACCACAATCACACAATCACAATCACACAAGTACAATCACACAATCACAATCACACAATCACAATCACATAATCACAATCACACACTCTCAACCACACAATCACAATGACACAATCACACAATTGCAATCACACAATCGCAATCACACTATCGCAGTCACACAATCGCAGTCGCACAATCACAGACGCACAATCACAGTCACACAATCACAGTCACACAATCACAGTCACACAATCACAGTCACACAATTACAGTCACACAATCACACAATCACACAATCACACAATCACTCAATCACACAATCACACAGTCACACAATCACACAATCACACAATCACACAAAACCACAACCACACAATCACACAATCACACAACCACACAATCACGCAACCAGGCAATCACGCAATCACGCAATCACGCAATCACGCAATCACGCAATCACGCAAACACGCAATCACGCAATCACGCAATCACAATCACACAATCACAATCACACAATCACAATCACACAATCACAATCACACAATCACAATCACACAATCACAATCACACAATCACAATCACACAATCACAATCACACAATCACAATCACACAATCACAATCACACAATCACAATCACACAATCACAATCACACAATCACAATCACACAATCACAATCACACAATCACAATCACACAATCACAATCACACAATCACAATCACACAATCACACAATCACAATCACTCAGTCACAATCACAATCATACAATCGCAATCACACAATCGCAATCACACAATCACAATCACACAATCACAATCACACAACCACAATCACACAATCACAATCGCACAATCACAATCACACAATCACAATCACACACTCTCAATCACACAATCACAATGACACAATCTCACAATTGCAATCACACAATCGCAATCACACTATCGCAGTCACACAATCGCAGTCGCACAATCACAGTCGCACAATCACAGTCACACAATCACAGTCACACAATCACAGTCACACAATCACAGTCACACAATCACAGTCACACAATCACAGTCACACAATCACACAATCACACAATCACACAATCACTCAATCACACAATCACACAGTCACACAATCACACAATCACACAATCACACAATCACGCAACCACGCAATCACGCAACCACGCAATCACGCAATCACGCAATCACGCAATCACGCAATCACGCAATCACGCAATCACGCAATCACGCAATCACGCAATCACGCTATCACGCAATCACGCAATCACAATCACACAATCACAATTACACAATCACAATCACACAATCACAATCACACAATCACAATCACACAATCACAATCACACAATCACAATCACACAATCATAATCACACAATCACAGTCACACAATCACAATCACACAATCACAATCACACAATCACAATCACACAATCACAATCACACAATCACAATCACACAATCACAATCACACAATCACAATCACACAATCACAATCACACAATCACAATCACACACACTCAATCACACAATCCCAATCCGACAATCCCAATCACACAATCACAATCACACAATCACACAGTCACAATCACACAATCACAATCACACAATCACACAATCACAATCACACAATCACAATCACACAATCACAATCACACAATCACAATCACACAATCATAATCACACAACCACAGTCACACAATCACAATCACACAATCACAATCACACAATCACAATCACACAATCGCAATCACACAATCGCAATCACACAATCGCAATCACACAACCGCAATCACACAACCACAATCACACAATCACAATCACACAATCACAATCACACAATCACAATCACACACACTCAATCACACAATCCCAATCCGACAATCCCAATCGCACAATCACAATCACACAATCACACAGTCACAATCACACAATCACACTCACACAATCACACAATCACACAATCACACAATCACACAATCACAATCACACAATCACAATCACACAATCACAATCACACAATCACAATCACACAATCACAATCACACAATCACAATCACACAATCACAATCACACAATCACAATCGCACAATCACAATCACACAATCACAATCACACAATCACAATCACACAATCACAATCACACAATCACAATCACACAATCACAATCACACAATCACAATCACACAATCACAATCACACAATCACAATCACACAATCACAATCACACAATCACAATCACACAATCACAATCACACAATCACAATCACACAATCACAATCACACAATCACAATCACACAATCACAATCACACAATCACAATCACACAATCACAATCACACAATCACAATCACACAATCACAGTCACACAATCACAATCACACAATCACAATCACAAAATCACAATAACACAATCACAATCACACAATCACAATCACACAATCACAATCACACAATCACAATCACACAATCACAATCACACAATCACAATCACACAATCACAATCACACAATCACAATCACTCAATCACAATCACAATCATACAATCACAATCACACAATCGCAATCACACAATCACAATCACACAATCACAATCACACAGTCACACAATCACACAATCACACAATCACACAAACACACAATCACACAATCACACAATCTCACAACCACGCAATCACGCATCCACGCAATCACGCAATCACGCAATCACGCAATCACGCAATCACGCAATCACGCAATCACGCAATCACGCAATCACGCAATCACGCAATCACGCAATCACAATCACACAATCACAATCACACAATCACAATCACACAATCACAATCACACGATCACAATCACACAATCACAATCACACAATCACAATCACACAATCACAGTCACACAATCACAATCACACAATCACAATCACACAATCACAATCACACAATCACAATCACACAATCACAATCACACAATCAGAATCACACAATCACAATCACACAATCACAATCACACAATCACAATCACACAATCACAATCACACAATCACAATCACACAATCACAATCACACAATCACAATCACACAATCACAATCACACAATCACAATCACACAATCACAATCACACAATCACAATCACACAATCACAATCACACAATCACAATCACACAATCACAATCACACAATCACAATCACACAATCACAATCACACAATCACAATCACACAATCACAATCACACAATCACAATCACACAATCACAATCACACAATCACAATCACACAATCACAATCACACAATCACAATCACACAATCACAATCACACAATCACAGTCACACAATCACAATCACACAATCACAATCACAAAATCACAATAACACAATCACAATCACACAATCACAATCACACAATCACAATCACACAATCACAATCACACAATCACAATCACACAATCACAATCACACAATCACAATCACACAATCACAATCACACAATCACAATCACACAATCACAATCACTCAATCACAATCACAATCATACAATCACAATCACACAATCGCAATCACACAATCACAATCACACAATCACAATCACACAGTCACACAATCACACAATCACACAATCACACAAACACACAATCACACAATCACACAATCTCACAACCACGCAATCACGCATCCACGCAATCACGCAATCACGCAATCACGCAATCACGCAATCACGCAATCACGCAATCACGCAATCACGCAATCACGCAATCACGCAATCACAATCACACAATCACAATCACACAATCACAATCACACAATCACAATCACACGATCACAATCACACAATCACAATCACACAATCACAATCACACAATCACAGTCACACAATCACAATCACACAATCACAATCACACAATCACAATCACACAATCACAATCACACAATCACAATCACACAATCACAATCACACAATCACAATCACACAATCACAATCACACAATCACAATCACACAATCACAATCACACAATCACAATCACACAATCACAATCACACAATCACAATCACACAATCACAATCACACAATCACAATCACACAATCACAATCACACAATCACAATCACACAATCACAATCACACAATCACAATCACACAATCACAATCACACAATCACAATCACACAATCACAATCACACAATCACAATCACACAATCACAATCACACAATCACAATCACACAATCACAATCACACAATCACAATCACACAATCACAATCACACAATCACAATCACACAATCACAATCACACAGTCACAATCACACAATCACAATCACACAATCACAATCACACAATCACAATCACACAATCACAATCACACAATCACAATCACACAATCACAATCACACAATCACAATCACACAATCACAATCACACAATCACAATCACACAATCACAATCACACAATCACAATCACACAATCACAATCACACAATCACAATCACACAATCACAATCACACAATCACAATCACACAATCACAATCACACAATCACAATCACACAATCACAATCACACAATCACAATCACACAATCACAATCACACAATCACAATCACACAATCACAATCACACACACTCAATCACACAATCCCAATCCGACAATCCCAATCACACAATCACAATCACACAATCACACAGTCACAATCACACAATCACAATCACACAATCACACAATCACAATCACACAATCACAATCACTCAATCACAATCACACAATCACAATCACACAATCACAATCACACAATCACAATCACACAATCACAATCACACAATCACAATCACACAATCACAATCACACAATCACACAATCACACAATCACACAATCACACAATCACACAATCACAATCACACAATCACAATCACGAAATCACAATCACACACTCCCAATCACACAATCCCAGTCACACAATCCCAATTACACAATCACAATCACACAATCACAATCTCACAATCACAATCTCACAATCACAATCACACAATCAGAATCACAGAATCACACAATTGCAATCACACCATCGCAATCACACAATCGCAATCACACAATCGCAATCACACAACCGCAATCACACAACCACAATCACACAACCACAATCACACAACCACGATCACACAACCACGATCACACAACCACGATCACACAACCACGATCACACAACCACGATCACACAATCACAATCACACAATCACAATCACACGATCACAATCACACAATCACAATCACACACTCTCAATCACACAATCACAATGACACAATCTCACAATTGCAATCACACAATCGCAATCACACTATCGCAGTCACACAATCGCAGTCGCACAATCACAGTCGCACAATCACAGTCACACAATCACAGTCACACAATCACAGTCACACAATCACAGTCACACAATCACAGTCACACAATCACACAATCACACAATCACACAATCACTCAATCACACAATCACACAGTCACACAATCACACAATCACACAATCACACAAACACACAATCACACAATCACACAATCACGCAACCACGCAATCACGCAACCACGCAATCACGCAATCACGCAATCACGCAATCACGCAATCACGCAATCACGCAATCACGCAATCACGCAATCACGCAATCACGCAATCACAATCACACAATCACAATCACACAATCACAATCACACAATCACAATCACACGATCACAATCACACAATCACAATCACACAATCATAATCACACAATCACAGTCACACAATCACAATCACACAATCACAATCACACAATCACAATCACACAATCACAATCACACAATCACAATCACACAATCACAATCACACAATCACAATCACACACTCTCAATCACACAATTGCAGTCACACAATCCCAAACCGACAATCCCAATCACACAATCACAATCACACAATCACACAATCACACAATCACAATCACACAATCACAATCACACAATCACAATCACACAATCACAATCACACAATCACAATCACACAATCACAATCACACAATCACAATCACACAATCACAATCACACAATCACAATCACACAATCACAATCACACAATCACAATCACACAATCACAATCACACAATCACAACCACACAATCACAATCACACGATCACAATCACACAATCACAATCACACAATCACAATCACACAATCACAATCACACAATCACAATCACACAATCACAATCACACAATCACAATCACACAATCACAATCACACAATCACAATCACACAATCACAATCACACAATCACAATCACACAATCACACAATCACACAATCACAATCACACAATCACAATCACACAATCACAATCACACAATCACAATCACACAATCACAATCACACAATCACAATCACACAATCACAATCACACAATCACAATCACACAATCACAATCACACAATCACAATCACACAATCACAATCACACAATCACAATCACACAATCACAATCACAATCACACAATCACAATCACACAATCACAATCACACAATCACAATCACACAATCACAATCACACAATCACAATCACACAATCACAATCGCACAATCACAATCACACAATCACAATCACACAATCACAATCACACACTCTCAATCACACAATCACAATGACACAATCTCACAATTGCAATCACACAATCGCAATCACACTATCGCAGTCACACAATCGCAGTCGCACAATCACAGTCGCACAATCACAGTCACACAATCACAGTCACACAATCACAGTCACACAATCACAGTCACACAATCACAGTCACACAATCACAGTCACACAATCACAGTCACACAATCACAGTCACACAATCACACAATCACACAATCACACAATCACTCAATCACACAATCACACAGTCACACAATCACACAATCACACAAACACACAATCACACAATCACACAATCACGCCACCACGCAATCACGCAACCACGCAATCACGCAATCACGCTATCACGCAATCACGCAATCACAATCACACAATCACAATTACACAATCACAATCACACAATCACAATCACACAATCACAATCACACAATCACAATCACACAATCATAATCACACAATCACAGTCACACAATCACAATCACACAATCACAATCACACAATCACAATCACACAATCACAATCACACAATCACAATCACACAATCACAATCACACAATCACAATCACACAATCACAATCACACAATCACAATCACACAATCACAATCACACAATCACAATCACACACACTCAATCACACAATCCCAATCCGACAATCCCAATCACACAATCACAATCACACAATCACACAGTCACAATCACACAATCACAATCACACAATCACACAATCACAATCACACAATCACAATCACACAATCACAATCACACAATCACAATCACACAATCACAATCACACAATCACAATCACACAATCATAATCACACAACCACAGTCACACAATCACAATCACACAATCACAATCACACAATCACAATCACACAATCACAATCACACAACCACAATCACACAATCACAATCACACAATCACAATCACACAATCACAATCACACAATCACAATCACACAATCACAATCACACAATCACAATCACTCAATCACAATCACACAATCACAATCACACAATCACAATCACACAATCACAATCACACAATCACAATCACACAATCACAATCACACAATCACACAATCACACAATCACACAATCACAATCACACAATCACAATCACACAATCACAATCACGAAATCACAATCACACACTCTCAATCACACAATCCCAGTCACAGAATCCCAATTACACCATCACAATCACACAATCACAATCTCACAATCACAATCACACAATCAGAATCACAGAATCACACAATTGCAATCACACAATCGCAATCACACAATCGCAATCACACAATCGCAATCACACAACCGCAATCACACAACCACAATCACACAACCACGATCACACAACCACGATCACACAACCACGATCACACAACCACGATCACACAACCACGATCACACAATACCAATCCGACAATCCCAATCACACAATCACAATCACACAATCACACAGTCACAATCACACAATCACAATCACACAATCACACAATCACAATCACACAATCACAATCACACAATCACACAGTCACAATCACACAATCACAATCACACAATCACACAATCACAATCACACAATCACAATCACACAATCACAATCACACAATCACAATCACACAATCACAATCACACAATCACAATCACACAATCACAATCACTCAATCGCAATCACAATCATACAATCACAATCACACAATCGCAATCACACAATCACAATCACACAATCACAATCACACAATCACAATCACACAATCACAATCACACAATCACACAATCACAATCACACAATCACAATCACACAACCACAATCACACAATCACAATCACACAATCACAATCACACAATCACAATCACACAATCACAATCACACAATCACAATCACACAATCACAATCACACAATCACAATCACACAATCACAATCACACAATCACAATCACACAATCACAATCACACACTCTCAATCACACAATTGCAGTCACACAATCCCAAACCGACAATCCCAATCACACAATCACAACCACACACTCTCTATCACACAATTGCAGTCACACAATCCCAAACCGACAATCCCAATCACACAATCACAATCACACAATCACAATCACACAATCACAATCACACAATCACAATCACACAATCACAATCACACAATCACAATCACACAATCACAATCACACAATCACAATCACACAATCACAATCACACAATCACAATCACACAATCACACAATCACACAATCACAATCACACAATCACAATCACACAATCACAATCACACAATCACAATCACACAATCACAATCACACAATCACAATCACACAATCACAATCACACAATCACAATCACACAATCACAATCACACAATCACAATCACACAATCACAATCACTCAGTCACAATCACAATCATACAATCGCAATCACACAATCGCAATCACACAATCACAATCACACAATCACAATCACACAATCACAATCACACAATCACAATCACACAATCACAATCTCACAACAACAATCACACAATCACAATCACACAATCACAATCACACAATCACACAATCACAATCACACAATCACAATCACACAATCACAATCACACAATCACAATCACACAATCACAATCACACAATCACAATCACACAATCACAATCACACAATCACAATCACACAATCACAATCACACAATCACAATCACACAATCACAATCACACAATCACAATCACACAATAACAATCACACAATCACAATCACACAATCACAATCACACAATCACAATCACACACTCTCAATCACACAATCCCAATCCGACAATCCCAATCACACAATCACACAGTCACAATCACACAATCACAATCACACAATCACACAATCACAATCACACAATCACAATCACACAATCACAATCACACAATCACAATCACACAATCACAATCACACAATCACAATCACACGATCACAATCACACAATCACAATCACACAATCATAATCACACAATCACAGTCACACAATCACAATCACACAATCACAATCACACAATCACAATCACACAATCACAATCACACAATCACAATCACACAATCACAATCACAATCACACACTCTCAATCACACAATTGCAGTCACACAATCCCAAACCGACAATCCCAATCACACAATCACAATCACACAATCACACAATCACACAATCACAATCACACAATCACAATCACACAATCACAATCACACAATCACGATCACACAATCACGATCACACAATCACGATCACACAATCACGATCACACAATCACGATCACACAATCACGATCACACAATCACGATCACACAATCACGATCACACAATCACGATCACACAATCTCGATCACACAATCACGATCACACAATCACGATCACACAATCACGATCACACAATCACGATCACACAATCTCGATCACACAATCTCGATCACACAATCACGATCACACAATCACGATCACACAATCACAATCACACAATCACAATCACACAATCACAATCACACAATCACAATCACACAATCACAATCACACAATCACAATCACACAATCACAATCACACAATCACAATCACACAATCACAATCACACAATCACAATCACACAATCACAATCACACAATCACACAATCACACAATCTCACAACCACGCAATCACGCATCCACGCAATCACGCAATCACGCAATCACGCAATCACGCAATCACGCAATCACGCAATCACGCAATCACGCAATCACGCAATCACGCAATCACGCAATCACAATCACACAATCACAATCACACAATCACAATCACACAATCACAATCACACGATCACAATCACACAATCACAATCACACAATCACAATCACACAATCACAGTCACACAATCACAATCACACAATCACAATCACACAATCACAATCACACAATCACAATCACACAATCACAATCACACAATCACAATCACACAATCACAATCACACAATCACAATCACACAATCACAATCACACAATCACAATCACACAATCACAATCACACAATCACAATCACACAATCACAATCACACAATCACAATCACACAATCACAATCACACAATCACAATCACACAATCACAATCACACAATCACAATCACACAATCACAATCACACAATCACAATCACACAATCACAATCACACAATCACAATCACACAATCACAATCACACAATCACAATCACACAATCACAATCACACAATCACAATCACACAATCACAATCACACAATCACAATCACACAATCACAATCACACAATCACAGTCACACAATCACAATCACACAATCACAATCACAAAATCACAATAACACAATCACAATCACACAATCACAATCACACAATCACAATCACACAATCACAATCACACAATCACAATCACACAATCACAATCACACAATCACAATCACACAATCACAATCACTCAATCACAATCACAATCATACAATCACAATCACACAATCGCAATCACACAATCACAATCACACAATCACAATCACACAGTCACACAATCACACAATCACACAATCACACAAACACACAATCACACAATCACACAATCTCACAACCACGCAATCACGCATCCACGCAATCACGCAATCACGCAATCACGCAATCACGCAATCACGCAATCACGCAATCACGCAATCACGCAATCACGCAATCACGCAATCACGCAATCACAATCACACAATCACAATCACACAATCACAATCACACAATCACAATCACACGATCACAATCACACAATCACAATCACACAATCACAATCACACAATCACAGTCACACAATCACAATCACACAATCACAATCACACAATCACAATCACACAATCACAATCACACAATCACAATCACACAATCACAATCACACAATCACAATCACACAATCACAATCACACAATCACAATCACACAATCACAATCACACAATCACAATCACACAATCACAATCACACAATCACAATCACACAATCACAATCACACAATCACAATCACACAATCACAATCACACAATCACAATCACACAATCACAATCACACAATCACAATCACACAATCACAATCACACAATCACAATCACACAATCACAATCACACAATCACAATCACACAATCACAATCACACAATCACAATCACACAATCACAATCACACAATCACAATCACACAATCACAATCACACAATCACAATCACACAGTCACAATCACACAATCACAATCACACAATCACAATCACACAATCACAATCACACAATCACAATCACACAATCACAATCACACAATCACAATCACACAATCACAATCACACAATCACAATCACACAATCACAATCACACAATCACAATCACACAATCACAATCACACAATCACAATCACACAATCACAATCACACAATCACAATCACACAATCACAATCACACAATCACAATCACACAATCACAATCACACAATCACAATCACACAATCACAATCACACAATCACAATCACACAATCACAATCACACACACTCAATCACACAATCCCAATCCGACAATCCCAATCACACAATCACAATCACACAATCACACAGTCACAATCACACAATCACAATCACACAATCACACAATCACAATCACACAATCACAATCACTCAATCACAATCACACAATCACAATCACACAATCACAATCACACAATCACAATCACACAATCACAATCACACAATCACAATCACACAATCACAATCACACAATCACACAATCACACAATCACACAATCACACAATCACACAATCACAATCACACAATCACAATCACGAAATCACAATCACACACTCCCAATCACACAATCCCAGTCACACAATCCCAATTACACAATCACAATCACACAATCACAATCTCACAATCACAATCTCACAATCACAATCACACAATCAGAATCACAGAATCACACAATTGCAATCACACCATCGCAATCACACAATCGCAATCACACAATCGCAATCACACAACCGCAATCACACAACCACAATCACACAACCACAATCACACAACCACGATCACACAACCACGATCACACAACCACGATCACACAACCACGATCACACAACCACGATCACACAATCACAATCACACAATCACAATCACACGATCACAATCACACAATCACAATCACACACTCTCAATCACACAATCACAATGACACAATCTCACAATTGCAATCACACAATCGCAATCACACTATCGCAGTCACACAATCGCAGTCGCACAATCACAGTCGCACAATCACAGTCACACAATCACAGTCACACAATCACAGTCACACAATCACAGTCACACAATCACAGTCACACAATCACACAATCACACAATCACACAATCACTCAATCACACAATCACACAGTCACACAATCACACAATCACACAATCACACAAACACACAATCACACAATCACACAATCACGCAACCACGCAATCACGCAACCACGCAATCACGCAATCACGCAATCACGCAATCACGCAATCACGCAATCACGCAATCACGCAATCACGCAATCACGCAATCACAATCACACAATCACAATCACACAATCACAATCACACAATCACAATCACACGATCACAATCACACAATCACAATCACACAATCATAATCACACAATCACAGTCACACAATCACAATCACACAATCACAATCACACAATCACAATCACACAATCACAATCACACAATCACAATCACACAATCACAATCACACAATCACAATCACACACTCTCAATCACACAATTGCAGTCACACAATCCCAAACCGACAATCCCAATCACACAATCACAATCACACAATCACAATCACACAATCACAATCACACAATCACAATCACACAATCACAATCACACAATCACAATCACACAATCACAATCACACAATCACAATCACACAATCACAATCACACAATCACAACCACACAATCACAATCACACAATCACAATCACACAATCACAATCACACAATCACAATCACACAATCACAACCACACAATCACAATCACACAATCACAATCACACAATCACAATCACACAATCACAATCACACAATCACAATCACACAATCACAATCACACAATCACAATCACACAATCACAATCACACAATCACAATCACACAATCACAATCACACAATCACAATCACACAATCACAATCACACAATCACACAATCACACAATCACAATCACACAATCACAATCACACAATCACAATCACACAATCACAATCACACAATCACAATCACACAATCACAATCACACAATCACAATCACACAATCACAATCACACAATCACAATCACACAATCACAATCACACAATCACAATCACACAATCACAATCACACAATCACAATCACAATCACACAATCACAATCACACAATCACAATCACACAATCACAATCACACAATCACAATCACACAATCACAATCACACAATCACAATCGCACAATCACAATCACACAATCACAATCACACAATCACAATCACACACTCTCAATCACACAATCACAATGACACAATCTCACAATTGCAATCACACAATCGCAATCACACTATCGCAGTCACACAATCGCAGTCGCACAATCACAGTCGCACAATCACAGTCACACAATCACAGTCACACAATCACAGTCACACAATCACAGTCACACAATCACAGTCACACAATCACAGTCACACAATCACAGTCACACAATCACAGTCACACAATCACACAATCACACAATCACACAATCACTCAATCACACAATCACACAGTCACACAATCACACAATCACACAAACACACAATCACACAATCACACAATCACGCCACCACGCAATCACGCAACCACGCAATCACGCAATCACGCTATCACGCAATCACGCAATCACAATCACACAATCACAATCACACAATCACAATCACTCAATCACAATCACACAATCACAATCACACAATCACAATCACACAATCACAATCACACAATCACAATCACACAATCACAATCACACAATCACACAATCACACAATCACACAATCACAATCACACAATCACAATCACACAATCACAATCACGAAATCACAATCACACACTCTCAATCACACAATCCCAGTCACAGAATCCCAATTACACCATCACAATCACACAATCACAATCTCACAATCACAATCACACAATCAGAATCACAGAATCACACAATTGCAATCACACAATCGCAATCACACAATCGCAATCACACAATCGCAATCACACAACCGCAATCACACAACCACAATCACACAACCACGATCACACAACCACGATCACACAACCACGATCACACAACCACGATCACACAACCACGATCACACAATACCAATCCGACAATCCCAATCACACAATCACAATCACACAATCACACAGTCACAATCACACAATCACAATCACACAATCACACAATCACAATCACACAATCACAATCACACAATCACACAGTCACAATCACACAATCACAATCACACAATCACACAATCACAATCACACAATCACAATCACACAATCACAATCACACAATCACAATCACACAATCACAATCACACAATCACAATCACTCAATCGCAATCACAATCATACAATCACAATCACACAATCGCAATCACACAATCACAATCACACAATCACAATCACACAATCACAATCACACAATCACAATCACACAATCACACAATCACAATCACACAATCACAATCACACAACCACAATCACACAATCACAATCACACAATCACAATCACACAATCACAATCACACAATCACAATCACACAATCACAATCACACAATCACAATCACACAATCACAATCACACAATCACAATCACACAATCACAATCACACACTCTCAATCACACAATTGCAGTCACACAATCCCAAACCGACAATCCCAATCACACAATCACAACCACACACTCTCTATCACACAATTGCAGTCACACAATCCCAAACCGACAATCCCAATCACACAATCACAATCACACAATCACAATCACACAATCACAATCACACAATCACAATCACACAATCACAATCACACAATCACAATCACACAATCACAATCACACAATCACAATCACACAATCACAATCACACAATCACACAATCACACAATCACAATCACACAATCACAATCACACAATCACAATCACACAATCACAATCACACAATCACAATCACACAATCACAATCACACAATCACAATCACACAATCACAATCACACAATCACAATCACACAATCACAATCACACAATCACAATCACTCAGTCACAATCACAATCATACAATCGCAATCACACAATCGCAATCACACAATCACAATCACACAATCACAATCACACAATCACAATCACACAATCACAATCACACAATCACAATCTCACAACAACAATCACACAATCACAATCACACAATCACAATCACACAATCACACAATCACAATCACACAATCACAATCACACAATCACAAACACACAATCACACAATCACACAATCACGCCACCACGCAATCACGCAACCACGCAATCACGCAATCACGCTATCACGCAATCACGCAATCACAATCACACAATCACAATTACACAATCACAATCACACAATCACAATCACACAATCACAATCACACAATCACAATCACACAATCATAATCACACAATCACAGTCACACAATCACAATCACACAATCACAATCACACAATCACAATCACACAATCACAATCACACAATCACAATCACACAATCACAATCACACAATCACAATCACACAATCACAATCACACAATCACAATCACACAATCACAATCACACACACTCAATCACACAATCCCAATCCGACAATCCCAATCACACAATCACAATCACACAATCACACAGTCACAATCACACAATCACAATCACACAATCACACAATCACAATCACACAATCACAATCACACAATCACAATCACACAATCACAATCACACAATCACAATCACACAATCACAATCACACAATCATAATCACACAACCACAGTCACACAATCACAATCACACAATCACAATCACACAATCACAATCACACAATCACAATCACACAACCACAATCACACAATCACAATCACACAATCACAATCACACAATCACAATCACACAATCACAATCACACAATCACAATCACACAATCACAATCACTCAATCACAATCACACAATCACAATCACACAATCACAATCACACAATCACAATCACACAATCACAATCACACAATCACAATCACACAATCACACAATCACACAATCACACAATCACAATCACACAATCACAATCACACAATCACAATCACGAAATCACAATCACACACTCTCAATCACACAATCCCAGTCACAGAATCCCAATTACACCATCACAATCACACAATCACAATCTCACAATCACAATCACACAATCAGAATCACAGAATCACACAATTGCAATCACACAATCGCAATCACACAATCGCAATCACACAATCGCAATCACACAACCGCAATCACACAACCACAATCACACAACCACGATCACACAACCACGATCACACAACCACGATCACACAACCACGATCACACAACCACGATCACACAATACCAATCCGACAATCCCAATCACACAATCACAATCACACAATCACACAGTCACAATCACACAATCACAATCACACAATCACACAATCACAATCACACAATCACAATCACACAATCACACAGTCACAATCACACAATCACAATCACACAATCACACAATCACAATCACACAATCACAATCACACAATCACAATCACACAATCACAATCACACAATCACAATCACACAATCACAATCACTCAATCGCAATCACAATCATACAATCACAATCACACAATCGCAATCACACAATCACAATCACACAATCACAATCACACAATCACAATCACACAATCACAATCACACAATCACACAATCACAATCACACAATCACAATCACACAACCACAATCACACAATCACAATCACACAATCACAATCACACAATCACAATCACACAATCACAATCACACAATCACAATCACACAATCACAATCACACAATCACAATCACACAATCACAATCACACAATCACAATCACACACTCTCAATCACACAATTGCAGTCACACAATCCCAAACCGACAATCCCAATCACACAATCACAACCACACACTCTCTATCACACAATTGCAGTCACACAATCCCAAACCGACAATCCCAATCACACAATCACAATCACACAATCACAATCACACAATCACAATCACACAATCACAATCACACAATCACAATCACACAATCACAATCACACAATCACAATCACACAATCACAATCACACAATCACAATCACACAATCACACAATCACACAATCACAATCACACAATCACAATCACACAATCACAATCACACAATCACAATCACACAATCACAATCACACAATCACAATCACACAATCACAATCACACAATCACAATCACACAATCACAATCACACAATCACAATCACACAATCACAATCACTCAGTCACAATCACAATCATACAATCGCAATCACACAATCGCAATCACACAATCACAATCACACAATCACAATCACACAATCACAATCACACAATCACAATCACACAATCACAATCTCACAACAACAATCACACAATCACAATCACACAATCACAATCACACAATCACACAATCACAATCACACAATCACAATCACACAATCACAATCACACAATCACAATCACACAATCACAATCACACAATCACAATCACACAATCACAATCACACAATCACAATCACACAATCACAATCACACAATCACAATCACACAATCACAATCACACAATCACAATCACACAATAACAATCACACAATCACAATCACACAATCACAATCACACAATCACAATCACACACTCTCAATCACACAATCCCAATCCGACAATCCCAATCACACAATCACACAGTCACAATCACACAATCACAATCACACAATCACACAATCACAATCACACAATCACAATCACACAATCACAATCACACAATCACAATCACACAATCACAATCACACAATCACAATCACACGATCACAATCACACAATCACAATCACACAATCATAATCACACAATCACAGTCACACAATCACAATCACACAATCACAATCACACAATCACAATCACACAATCACAATCACACAATCACAATCACACAATCACAATCACACACTCTCAATCACACAATTGCAGTCACACAATCCCAAACCGACAATCCCAATCACACAATCACAATCACACAATCACACAATCACACAATCACAATCACACAATCACAATCACACAATCACGATCACACAATCACGATCACACAATCACGATCACACAATCACGATCACACAATCACGATCACACAATCACGATCACACAATCACGATCACACAATCACGATCACACAATCACGATCACACAATCTCGATCACACAATCACGATCACACAATCACGATCACACAATCACGATCACACAATCACGATCACACAATCTCGATCACACAATCTCGATCACACAATCACGATCACACAATCACGATCACACAATCACAATCACACAATCACAATCACACAATCACAATCACACAATCACAATCACACAATCACAATCACACAATCACAATCACACAATCACAATCACACAATCACAATCACACAATCACAATCACACAATCACAATCACACAATCACAATCACACAATCACAATCACACAATCACAATCACACAATCACAATCACACAATCACAATCACACAATCACAATCACACAATCACAATCACACAATCACAATCACACAATCACAATCACACAATCACAATCACACAATCACAATCACACAATCACAATCACACAATCACAATCACACAATCACAATCACACAATCACAATCACACAATCACAATCACACAATCACAATCACACAATCACAATCACACAATCACAATCACACAATCACAATCACACAATCACAATCACACAATCACAATCACACAATCACAATCACACAATCACAATCACACAATCACAATCACACAATCACAATCACACAATCACAATCACACAATCACAATCACACAATCACAATCACACAATCACAATCACACAATCACAATCACACAATCACAATCACACAATCACAATCACACAATCACAATCACACAATCACAATCACACAATCACAATCACACAATCACAATCACACAATCACAATCACACAATCACAATCACACAATCACAATCACACAATCACAATCACACAATCACAATCACACAATCACAATCACACAATCACAATCACACAATCACAATCACACAATCACAATCACACAATCACAATCACACAATCACAATCACACAATCACAATCACACAATCACAATCACACAATCACAATCACACAATCACAATCACACAATCACAATCACACAATCACAATCACACAATCACAATCACACAATCACAATCACACAATCACAATCACACAATCACAATCACACAATCACAATCACACAACCACAATCACACAATCACAATCACACAATCACAATCACACAATCACAATCACACAATCACAATCACACAATCACAATCACTCAGTCACAATCACAATCATACAATCGCAATCACACAATCGCAATCACACAATCACAATCACACAATCACAATCACACAATCACAATCACACAATCACAATCACACAATCACAATCACACAATCACAATCACTCAATCACAATCACAATCATACAATCGCAATCACACAATCGCAATTACACAATCACAATCACACAATCACAATCACACAACCACACAATCACGCAACCACGCAATCACGCAATCACGCAATCACGCAATCACGCAATCACGCAATCACAATCACACAATCACAATTACAAAATCACAATCACACAATCACAATCACACAATCACAATCACACAATCATAATCACACAATCACAGTCACACAATCACAATCACACAATCACAATCACACAATCACAATCACACAATCACAATCACACAATCACAATCACACAATCACAATCACACAATCCCAATCACACAATCACAATCACACAATCACAATCACACAATCACAATCACACACACTCAATCACACAATCCCAATCCGACAATCCCAATCACACAATCACAATCACACAATCACACAGTCACAATCACACAATCACAATCACACAATCACACAATCACACAATCACACAATCACAATCACACAATCACAATCACACAATCACAATCACACAATCACAATCACACAATCACAATCACACAATCACAATCACACAATCACAATCACACAATCACAATCACACAATCACAATCACACAATCACAATCACACAATCACAATCACACAATCACAAGCACACAATCACAATCACTCAATCACAATCACAATCATACAATCGCAATCACACAATCGCAATTACACAATCACAATCACACAATCACAATCACACAATCACAATCACACAATCACAATCACACAATCACAATCACACAATCACAATCACACAATCACAATCACACAATCACAATCACACAATCACAATCACACAATCACAATCACACAATCACAATCACACAATCACAATCACACAATCACAATCACACAATCACAATCACACAATCACAATCACACAATCACAATCACACAATCACAATCACACAATCACAATCACACAATCACAATCACACAATCACAATCACACAATCACAATCACACAATCACAATCACACAATCACAATCACACAATCACAATCACTCAATCACAATCACAATCATACAATCACAATCACACAATCGCAATCACACAATCACAATCACAATCACACAATCACAATCACACAATCACAATCACACAATCACAATCACACAATCGCAATCACACAATCACAATCACACAATCACAATCACACAATTGCAGTCACACAATCCCAAACCGACAATCCCAATCACACAATCACAATCACACAATAACACAATCACACAATCACAATCACACAATCACAATCACACAATCACAATCACACAATCACAATCACACAATCACAATCACACAATCACAATCACACAATCACAATCACACAATCACAATCACACAATCACAATCACACAATCACAATCACACAATCACAATCACACAATCACAATCACACAATCACAATCACACAATCACAATCACACAATCACAATCACACAATCACAATCACACAATCCCAATCACACAATCACAATCACACAATCACAATCACACAATCACGATCACACAATCACGATCACACAATCACGATCACACAATCACGATCACACAATCACGATCACACAATCACGATCACACAATCACGATCACACAATCTCGATCACACAATCACGATCACACAATCACGATCACACAATCACGATCACACAATCACGATCACACAATCACGATCACACAATCTCGATCACACAATCACGATCACACAATCACGATCACACAATCACAATCACACAATCACAATCACACAATCACAATCACACAATCACAATCACACAATCACAATCACACAATCACAATCACACAATCACAATCACACAATCACAATCACACAATCACAATCACACAATCACAATCACACAATCACAATCACACAATCACAATCACACAATCACAATCACACAATCACAATCACACAATCACAATCACACAATCACAATCACACAATCACAATCACACAATCACAATCACACAATCACAATCACACAATCACAATCACACAATCACAATCACACAATCACAATCACACAATCACAATCACACAATCACAATCACACAATCACAATCACACAATCACAATCACACAATCACAATCACACAATCACAATCACACAATCACAATCACACAATCACAATCACACAATCACAATCACACAATCACAATCACACAATCACAATCACACAATCACAATCACACAATCACAATCACACAATCACAATCACACAATCACAATCACACAATCACAATCACACAATCACAATCACACAATCACAATCACACAATCACAATCACACAATCACAATCACACAATCACAATCACACAATCACAATCACACAATCACAATCACACAATCACAATCACACAATCACAATCACACAATCACAATCACACAATCACAATCACACAATCACAATCACACAATCACAATCACACAATCACAATCACACAATCACAATCACACAATCACAATCACACAATCACAATCACACAATCACAATCACACAATCACAATCACACAATCACAATCACACAATCACAATCACACAATCACAATCACACAATCACAATCACACAATCACAATCACACAATCACAATCACACAATCACAATCACACAATCACAATCACACAATCACAATCACACAATCACAATCACACAATCACAATCACACAATCACAATCACACAATCACAATCACACAATCACAATCACACAATCACAATCACACAATCACAATCACACAATCACAATCACACAATCACAATCACACAATCACAATCACACAATCACAATCACACAATCACAATCACACAATCACAATCACACAATCACAATCACACAATCACAATCACACAATCACAATCACACAATCACAATCACACAATCACAATCACACAATCACAATCACACAATCACAATCACACAATCACAATCACACAATCACAATCACACAATCACAATCACACAATCACAATCACACAATCACAATCACACAATCACAATCACACAATCACAATCACACAATCACAATCACACAATCACAATCACACAATCACAATCACACAATCACAATCACACAATCACAATCACACAATCACAATCACACAATCACAATCACACAATCACAATCACACAATCACAATCACACAACCACAATCACACAATCACAATCACACAATCACAATCACACAATCACAATCACACAATCACAATCACACAATCACAATCACTCAGTCACAATCACAATCATACAATCGCAATCACACAATCGCAATCACACAATCACAATCACACAATCACAATCACACAATCACAATCACACAATCACAATCACACAATCACAATCACACAATCACAATCACTCAATCACAATCACAATCATACAATCGCAATCACACAATCGCAATTACACAATCACAATCACACAATCACAATCACACAACCACACAATCACGCAACCACGCAATCACGCAATCACGCAATCACGCAATCACGCAATCACGCAATCACAATCACACAATCACAATTACAAAATCACAATCACACAATCACAATCACACAATCACAATCACACAATCATAATCACACAATCACAGTCACACAATCACAATCACACAATCACAATCACACAATCACAATCACACAATCACAATCACACAATCACAATCACACAATCACAATCACACAATCCCAATCACACAATCACAATCACACAATCACAATCACACAATCACAATCACACACACTCAATCACACAATCCCAATCCGACAATCCCAATCACACAATCACAATCACACAATCACACAGTCACAATCACACAATCACAATCACACAATCACACAATCACACAATCACACAATCACAATCACACAATCACAATCACACAATCACAATCACACAATCACAATCACACAATCACAATCACACAATCACAATCACACAATCACAATCACACAATCACAATCACACAATCACAATCACACAATCACAATCACACAATCACAATCACACAATCACAAGCACACAATCACAATCACTCAATCACAATCACAATCATACAATCGCAATCACACAATCGCAATTACACAATCACAATCACACAATCACAATCACACAATCACAATCACACAATCACAATCACACAATCACAATCACACAATCACAATCACACAATCACAATCACACAATCACAATCACACAATCACAATCACACAATCACAATCACACAATCACAATCACACAATCACAATCACACAATCACAATCACACAATCACAATCACACAATCACAATCACACAATCACAATCACACAATCACAATCACACAATCACAATCACACAATCACAATCACACAATCACAATCACACAATCACAATCACACAATCACAATCACACAATCACAATCACTCAATCACAATCACAATCATACAATCACAATCACACAATCGCAATCACACAATCACAATCACAATCACACAATCACAATCACACAATCACAATCACACAATCACAATCACACAATCGCAATCACACAATCACAATCACACAATCACAATCACACACGCTCAATCACACAATTGCAGTCACACAATCCCAAACCGACAATCCCAATCACACAATCACAATCACACAATAACACAATCACACAATCACACAATCACAATCACACAATCACAATCACACAATCACAATCACACAATCACAATCACACAATCACAATCACACAATCACAATCACACAATCACAATCACACAATCACAATCACACAATCACAATCACACAATCACAATCACACAATCACAATCACACAATCACAATCACACAATCACAATCACACAATCACAATCACACAATCACAATCACACAATCACAATCACACAATCACAATCACACAATCACAATCACACAATCACAATCACACAATCACAATCACACAATCACAATCACACAATCGCAATCACACAATCACAATCACTCAATCACAATCACAATCATACAATCACAATCACACAATCGCAATCACACAATCACAATCACACAATCACAATCACACAATGACAATCACACAATCACAATCACACAATCACAATCACACAATCACAATCACACAATCACAATCACACAATCACAATCACACAATCACAATCACACACTCTCAATCACACAATTGCAGTCACACAATCCCAAACCGACAATCCCAATCACACAATCACAATCACACACTCTCAATCACACAATTGCAGTCACACAATCCCAAACCGACAATCCCAATCACACAATCACAATCACACAATCACAATCACACAATCACAATCACACAATCACAATCACACAATCACAATCACACAATCACAATCACACAATCACAATCACACAATCACAATCACACAATCACAATCACACAATCACAATCACACAATCACAATCACACAATCACAATCACACAATCACAATCACACAATCACAATCACACAATCACAATCACACAATCACAGTCACACAATCACAGTCACACAATCACAGTCACACAATCACACAATCACACAATCACACAATCACTCAATCACACAATCACACAGTCACACAATCACACAATCACACAATCACACAAACAC